>NC_069507.1:178499546-178777046 GCF_027579735.1 Bombina bombina
AAAGGCCAGGAAGGCCGAAACGCGTTGACATACTGGTGAGCTTATTTCTAATCATTATTTGGATTGCAAAAACGTTATTGCACTATTATTTCTCCTTTTTTCCACAGGTTTTGAAGACATTTTTTTGGATTTTGTTTTTATTTTTGAAAATATGGTTTTTCGATTTGTATTCTTCACGATGTGTTTTTGAACATTTTTCTACAATTCATCACAAAATTTTGCTTCTAAGGAACTACCCCCTTCTTTTGGCAACTTATGCCTATTACCCACACTGGATATATCCAATTTGGAACTTATTTTTTTTGAACACTAATTGTGGACATTTAATTTTTGAACACTAATTGTGGATATTTATATTTATTCTTTTCACATATTTTTTCACATTTTTTCACATTTTTACACATTTTTATCCACACCATTGTGTAACCTTTAGCGTCATATCACAGATACGTCGCATCACCTGTCTATATCCAATTTTACCTATGTGATCAGCGCCCATCCAACGAAAGTTGATGGGTTTGTGACCCAACTGGCTTTTTTCGGCATTGTGATTATTTATTATTTTATGCTGTTCTGAACGCACATTGTATTTTAGGTTTGTTTTTATATGCCCCCCATGGATCCATGTAATATGTTTAAATTGTTTTAACTGAATCACTGTATTAGTTATATAGTTATATTGTTTTATTGCTTGTATTAAATTGTTTTATACCAACACTTAGCCTTTTAAGCTGTAAGCGCTCACTCACTCAGTTTAGTTGATTTTGGAGATCACTCTTGGAAGGAGAACTAGAGGCGGGAAGATGTAAGCAGGATGATAACACCAAGGAAGTGTCAGTGCATCCACTGCTTCCGCCTGAACATCCCTGGACAGGTATCTGGGAAGTTTTTTGTTTAGATGAGAGGCCATAAGATCTATCTCTGGAAGACCCCACATCTGAACAATCTGAGAAAACACATCTGGATGGAGAGACCACTCCCCTGGATGTAAAGTCTGGCGGCTGAGATAATCCGCCTCCCAATTGTCTACACCTGGGATATGCAACGCAGAGATTAGACAGGAACTGGATTCCACCCAAGCAAGTATCCAAGATACTTCTTTCATAGCTTGGGGACTGTGAGTCCCACCCTGATGATTGACATAAGCCACGGATGTGATATTGTCTGTCTGAAAACAAATGAATGGTTCTCTCTTTAGCAGAGGCCAAGACTGAAGAGCCCTGAGAATTGCACGGAGTTCTAAAATATTTATTGGTAATCTCGCCTCTTGAGATTTCCAAACCCCTTGTGCTGTCAGAGCTCCCCAACCTGAAAGACTCGCATCTGTTGAGATCACAGTCCAGGTTGGCCGAACAAAAGAGGCCCCTTGAACCAAACGATGGTGATCTATCCACCATGTCAGAGAGTGTCGTACATTGGGATTCAAGGATATTAATTGTGATATCTTTGAATAATACCTGCACCATTGATTCAGCATGCAAAGCTGTAGAGGTCTCATGTGAAAACGAGCAAAGGGGATCGCGTCTGATGCTGCAGTCATGAGACCTAAAACTACCATGCACATAGCCACTGAAGGGAATGACTGAGACTGAAGGTGCCGGCATGCTGCGACCAATTTTAAACGTCTCTTGTCTGTTAGAGACAGAGTCATGGACACTGAATCTATCTGGAAACCTAAAAAGGTGACCCTTGTCTGAGGAATCAAGAAACTTTTTGGTAAATTGATCCTCCAACCATGTTTCCGAAGAAACAACACTAGTTGATTCATGTGAGATTCTGCAGTATTTAAAGACTGAGCTAGTACCAAGATATCGTCCAAATAAGGAAACACCGCAATAACCTGTTCTCTGATTACAGATAGTAGGGCACCCAGAACCTTTGAAAAGATTCTTGGAGCTGTTGCTAGGCCAAATGGAAGAGCAACAAATTGGTAATGCTTGTCTAGAAAAGAGAATCTCAGAAACTGACAATGTTCTGGATGAATCGGAATATGAAGGTATGCATCCTGAAAGTCTATTGTGGACATATAATCTCCTTGCTGAACAAAAGGCAGAATAGTCCTTATAGTCACCATCTTGAAAGTTGGTACTCTTACATAACGATTCAAAATTTTCAGATCCAGAACTGGTCTGAACAAATTTTCTCTCTTTGGTACAATGAATAGGTTTGAATAAAACCCCAAACCTTGTTCCTGAGGAGGAACTGGCATTATTACCCCTGAAGACTCCAGGTCTGAAACACACTTCAGAAAAGCCTGAGCTTTTACTGGATTTACAGGGATGTGTGAGAAAAAATCTTCTCACAGGAGGTCTTACTTTGAATCCTATTCGATACCCTTGAGAGACAATGCTCTGAATCAAATGATTTTGGACTGATTTTATCCAAAAATCCTTGAAAAACCTTAATCTGCTCCCTACCAGCTGAGCTGGAATGAGGGCCGCACCTTCATGCGGACTTAGGGGCAGACTTTGGTTTCCTAAATGGCTTGGATTTATTCCAATTTGAGGAAGGCTTCCAACTGGAAGCAGATTCCTTGGGAGGAGGATTGAGTTTTTGTTCCTTAATCTGACGAAAGGAACAAAAACGGTTAGAAGCCTTAGATTTACCCTTAGGTTTTTTTATCCTGAGGCAAAAAAACTCCTTTTCCTCCAGTGATAGTTGAAATAATAGAATCCAACTGAGAACCAAATAAATTATTACCTTGGAAAGAAAGATAGTAATCTAGATTTAAATGTCATATCAGCATTCAAAGATTTAAGCCACAAAGCTCTTCTAGCTAATACAGCTAAAGACATGGATCTAACATCAATTTTGATAATATCAAAAATGGCATCACAAAAAAAATGATTAGCATGTTGCAGTAAGTGAACAATGCTAGATATGTCAAAATCCAATTCATGTTGCGCTAAATTTTACAACCAGAAAGTTGATGCAGCCGCAACATCCCCCAAAGAAATAGCAGGTCTGAGAAGATGACCTGAATATAAATAGGCCTTCCTTAGATAACATTCAAGCTTCCTATCTAAAGGATCCTTAAAGGAAGTGCTATCTTCCATAGGAATAGTGGTACGTTTAGCAAGAGTAGAAATAGCCCCATCAACTTTGGGGATCTTTTCCCAAAACTCTATAGATTTTGCTGGTAAAGGATACAATCTCTTAAACCTTGAAGAAGGAATAAAGGAAGTACCTGGCTTATTCCATTCCCTAGAAATCATATCAGAAATAGCCTCAGGAATGGGGAAAACACCTGGGGAAACCACAGGAGGTTTAAAAACAGCATTTAAACGTTTATTAGACTGAAC
Source organism: Bombina bombina (assembly GCF_027579735.1). Taxonomy (NCBI): domain Eukaryota; kingdom Metazoa; phylum Chordata; class Amphibia; order Anura; family Bombinatoridae; genus Bombina; species Bombina bombina. The sequence continues at coordinate 178,502,849 of NC_069507.1, forward strand.
GTCAAGAGGACTGGTTACCTCAATATCCAAAGTAATTAAACACTTTTAATAAAGAACGCATATACTCTATTTTAAATAAATAAGTAGATTTGTCAGTGTCAATATCGGAGGAAGGATCTTCTGTTTCAGATAGATCCTCATCAGAAGAGGATGAATTATTATGTTGTTGGTCATTTGAAATTTCATCAGCTAAATGAGAAGTTTTAAAAGACCTTTTACGTTTATTAGAAGGTGGAAATGCAGACAAAGCCTTCATAATAGAATCAGAAAACAATTCTTTAAAATTTACAGGTATCTCATGCACATTAGAAGTTGAAGGAACTGCAACTGGCAATGTACTATTACTGATCGAAACACTATCTGCATGTAAAAGTTTATCATGACAACTATTACAAATGACATTCGGTGGAATAATTTCTACAATTTTACAACAAATGCACTTAGCTTTGGTAGAACCGATGTCAGGCAGCAATGTTCCAGCAGAGACAGGATCAGATTGGGACATCTTGCTCAATGTAAGAGAAAAAAACAACATATAAAGCAAAATAATCTATTTCCTTAAAGGGACATTCCAGTCAAAATTTAAATGCATATAGATTTATTAAATCTTTGAAAAGAAACATATTTTCAATATACTTGTGTTGGCAAAAATGCTTCTAGTAAAAGTTATCACTGTTTTAGTGTTAAAATTTTTTTTGCATGTGAAACATAGCTAGATATTGTCATTCCACCCACATTTAAAATAATGCAGCTGCTCAGATCATCAAGTGGGGCTTGTATCATTGTCAGCAATTAACAAATTGAGTCATTACCAGATGGTACAAGCACCTTATGCTCTCTTAGCAAGTGCTGTGTTTAAAATGCTGGTGCACGGTGCATACTTACATACACTTTTGAAACAGCTATAGCTTTTATTACAAGCATTTTTTGCTAATGCATGTATATTACAAAATTTCTTATGTTCAATATCGAAATGCACCCATGGTTTCCAATTTTGGCTGTAATATCCCTTTAAATGACAGTTTCAGGAATGGGAAAAAATGCAAAAGCATAGGCCTCTTGATAGAGAAGAAAGCAGGAGGCAAACATCAATGGGGTATTGAAATAATGAGAAAAATTTGACCGGAAATGACACACCTGCATCACTGACGCCGCCTTGTGAAAGGTCTCAGCGTCACGTATGACGCCGGAAATGACGAAGTTGCGTCATAAACGTATCTTTTCGCGCCAAAAAAAATTTTCGCCAAAAATGACTCAATAAAGTCTAGCATTTGACGCACCTGCGGGCCTAACACCCGCAATTGCAAAAAATAGTCAAATTGAAAAAAAGACTAAACCCCAGGTAAGAAATACATTTCTTAAAGTGTTTATATTCCCAAATATGAAACTGACAGTCTGCAGAAGGAAATACATGAACCTGACTCATGGCAAATATAAGTACAATACATATATTTAGAACTTTATATAATTGCATAAAGTGCCAAACCATAGCTGAGAGTGTCTTAAGTAATAAAAAACATAATTGATGCTTACCTGATAAATTTATTTCTCTTGTAGTGTATCCAGTCCACGGATCATCCATTACTTGTGGGATATTCTCCATCCCAACAGGAAGTTGCAAGAGGATCACCCACAGCAGAGCTGCTATATAGCTCCTCCCCTCACTGCCATATCCAGTCATTCGACCGAAACAAGCCGAGAAAGGAGAAACCATAGGGTGCAGTGGTGACTGAAGTTTAATTAAAATTTAGACCTGCCTTAAAAGGACAGGGCGGGCCGTGGACTGGATACACTACAAGAGAAATAAATTTATCAGGTAAGCATAAATTATGTTTTCTCTTGTTAAGTGTATCCAGTCCAGGGATCATCCATTACTTGTGGGATACCAATACCAAAGCTAAAGTACACGGATGATGGGAGGGACAAGGCAGGATTAAGCGGAAGGAACCACTGCCTGTAGAACCTGTCTCCCAAAAACAGCCTCCGAAGAAGCAAAAGTATCAAATTTGTAAAATTTTGAAAAGGTATGAAGCGAAGACCAAGTCGCAGCCTTGCAAATCTGTTCAACAGAGGCCTCATTTTTAAAGGCCCAGGTGGAAGCCACAGCTCTAGTAGAATGAGCTGTAATTCTTTCAGGGGGCTGCTGTCCAGCAGTCTCATATGCTAAACGGATTATACTCCGAAGCCAAAAGGAAAGAGAGGTTGCCGAGGCCTTTTGACCTCTCCTCTGTCCAGAGTAAACAACAAACAGGTTAGATGTTTGACGAAAATCTTTAGTAGCCTGCAAGTAAAACTTCAATGCACGGACTACGTCTAGATTATGCAAAAGACGTTCCTTCTTTGAAGAAGGATTAGGGCATAATGATGGAACAACAATCTCTTGATCGAAACCACCTTAGGTAAAAACCCAGGTTTTGTACGCAGAACTACCTTGTCTGAATGGAAAATCAGATAAGGAGAATCACAATGTAAGGCAGATAACTCCGAGACTCTTCGAGCTGAGGAAATAGCCATCAGACAAAGAACTTTCCATGATAGAAGTTTGATATCAATAGAATGAAGGGGTTCAAACGGAACCCCTTGAAGAACCAAGTTTAAGCTCCATGGGGGAGCAACAGGTTTAAACACAGGCTTAATTTCTAAATAAAGCCTGACAAAATGCCTGAACGTCTGGAACTTCTGCCAGACGCTTGTGTAAAAGAATAGAGCAGAAATCTGTCCCTTTAAAGAACTAGCTGATAATCCTTTGTCCAAACCCTCTTGAAGGAAGGACAATATTCTAGGAATCCTAACCCTACTCCATGAGTAATTCTTGGATTCACACCAATGAAGATATTTACGCCATATCTTGTGGTAAATTTTCCTGGTGACAGGCTTTCGTGCCTGTATTAAGGTATCAATTACTGACTCGGAGAAGCCACGCTTTGATAGGATCAAGCGTTCAATCTCCATGCAGTCAGTCTCAGAGAAAGTAGATTTGGATGATTGAAAGGACCTTGTATTAGAAGGTCTTGTCTCAGAGGCAGAGTCCATGGTGGAAAGGATGACATGTCCACTAGGTCTGCATACCAGGTCCTGCGTGGCCACGCAGGCGCTATCAATATCACCAATGCTCTCTCCTGTTTGATTTTGGCAATCAGACGAGGGAGCAGAGGAAACGGTGGAAACACATAAGCCAGGTTGAAGAACCAAAGCGCTGCTAGAGCATCTATCAGTGCCGCTCCTGGGTCCCTGTACCTGGATCCGTAACAAGGAAGCTTGGCGTTCTGGCGAGATGCCATGAGATCCAGTTCTGGTTTGCCCCAACGGAGAACCAATTGAGCAAACACCTCGGGATGGAGTTCCCACTCCCCCGGATGAAAAGTCTGACGACTTAGAAAATCCGCCTCCCAGTTCTCTACCCCTGGATATGGATCGCTGATAGATGGCAAGAGTGAGTCTCTGCCCAGCGAATTATCTTGGAGACTTCTGACATCGCTAGGGAACTCCTGGTCCCCCCTTGATGGTTGATGTAAGCCACAGCCGTGATGTTGTCCGACTGAAATCTGATGAACCTCAGTGTTGCTACCTGAGGCCAAGCTAGAAGAGCATTGAATATTGCTCTTAACTCCAGAATATTTATTGGGAGGAGTTTCTCCTCCTGACTCCATGAACCCTGAGCCTTCAGGGAGTTCCAGACTGCACCCCAACCTAGAAGGCTGGCGTCTGTTGTTACAATGGTCCAATCTGGCCTGCAAAAGGTCATACCTTTGGACAGATGGACCCGAGATAACCACCAGAGAAGAGAATCTCTGGTTTCCTGATCCAGATTTAGTAGAGGGGACAAATCTGTGTAATCCCCATTCCACTGACTGAGCATGCATAATTGCAGCGGTCTGAGATGCAGGCGCGCAAATGGCACTATGTCCATCGCCGCTACCATTAAGCCGATTACTTCCATGCACTGAGCCACCGTGGGGCGCGGAATGGAGTGAAGAACACGGCAAGCATTTAGAAGTTTTGATAACCTGGACTCCGTCAGGTAAATTTTCATTTCTACAGAATCCATTAGAGTCCCTAGGAAGGAAACCCTTGTGAGAGGAGAGAGAGAACTCTTTTCTTCGTTCACCTTCCACCCATGCGACCTCAGAAATGCCAGAACTATCTCTGTTTGAGACTTGGCAATTTGAAAGCTTGATGCCTGCATCAGGATGTCGTCTAGGTAAGGAGCCACCGCTATGCCTCGCGGTCTTAGAACCGCCAGAAGTGAGCCCAGAACCTTTGTAAAAATTCTTGGGGCTGTAGCCAACCCGAATGGAAGAACAAACTGGTAATGCCTGTCTAGAAAGGCAAACCTCAGGAACCGATGATGATTCTTGTGAATCGGAATGTGAAGGTAGGCATCCTTTAAGTCCACTGTGGTCATGTACTGACCATCTTGGATCATGGGTAAAATGGTTCGAATAGTTTCCATCTTGAATGATGGAACTCTGAGGAATTTGTTTAGGATGTTTAAATCCAAAATTGGTCTGAAGGTTCCCTCTTTTTTGGGAACCACAAACAGATTTGAAAAAAAACCCTGTCCTTGTTCCGTCCGCGGAACTGGATGGATCACTCCCATTACAAGGAGGTCTTGCACGCAGCTTAGGAATGCCTCTTTCTTTATCTGGTTTGCAGATAATCTTGAAAGGTGAAATCTCCCTTGTGGGGGAGAAGCTTTGAAGTCCAGAAGATATCCCTGAGATATGATCTCCAACGCCCAGGGATCCTGAACATCTCTTGCCCACGCCTGGGCGAAGAGAGAGAGTCTGCCCCCTACTAGATCTGTTGTCGGATAGGGGGCCACTCCTTCATGCTGTCTTGGAGGCAGCAGCAGGCTTTCTGGCCTGCTTGCCCTTGTTCCAGAACTGGGTAGGTTTCCAGGCCTGCTTAGATTGAGCAAAAGTTCCCTCTTGTTTTGAAGTAGAGGGAGCTGATCCTGCACCTGCCTTGAAGTTTCGAAAGGCACGAAAATTAGACTGTTTGGCCCTTGATTTTGCCCTGTCCTGAGGAAGGATATGACCCTTACCTCCAGTAATGTCAGCAATAATTTCTTTCAAACCAGGCCCGAATAAGGTCTGCCCCTTGAAAGGAATGTTGAGTAATTTAGACTTTGAAGTCACGTCAGCTGACCAGGATTTAAGCCATAGCGCCCTGCGCGCCTGGATGGCGAATCCGGAATTCTTAGCCGTTAGTTTAGTCAAATGAACAATGGCATCAGAAACAAATGAGTTAGCTAGCTTAAGTGTTCTAAGCTTGTCAATAATTTCAGTCAATGGAGCTGTATGGATGGCCTCTTCCAGGGCCTCAAACCAGTACGCCGCTGCAGCAGTGACAGGCGCAATGCATGCAAGGGGCTGTAAAATAAAACCTTGTTGAATAAACATTTTCTTAAGGTAAGCCTCTAATTTTTTATCCATTGGATCTGAAAAAGCACAACTGTCCTCAACCGGGATAGTGGTACGCTTTGCTAAAGTAGAAACTGTTCCCTCCACCTTAGGGACTGTCTGCCATAAGTCCCGTGTAGTGGCATCTATTGGAAACATTTTTCTAAATATAGGAGGTGGGGAAAAGGGCACACCGGGTCTATCCCACTCCTTACTAATAATTTCTGTAAGCCTTTTAGGTATTGGAAAAACATCAGTACTCACCGGCACTGCATAGTATTTATCCAGCCTACACAATTTCTCTGGCACTGCAATTGTGTCACAGTCATTCAGAGCAGCTAATAACTCCCCAAGCAATACACGGAGGTTCTCAAGCTTAAAATTAAAAATCTCTGAATCAGGTCTCCCCAATTCAGAGACGTCACCCACAGACTGAAGCTCTCCGTCCTCAGGTTCTGCATATTGTGACGCAGTATCAGACATGGCTCTTACAGCATCTACGCGCTCTGTATCTCGTCTAACCCCAGAGCTATCGCGCTTGCCTCTCAATTCAGGCAATCTGGCTAATACCTGTGACAGGGTATTATTCATGATTGCAGCCATGTCCTGCAAAGTAATCGCTATGGGCATCCCTGATGTACTTGGCGCCATATTAGCGTGCCTCCCTCAAGCGGGAGGCGAAAGGGTCCGACACGTGGGGAGAGTTAGTCGGCATAACTTCCCCCTCGACAGACCCCTCTGGTGACGATTCTTTTATAGATAAAGACTGATCTTTACTGTTTAAGGTGAAATCAATACATTTAGTACACATTCTCCTATGGGGCTCCACCATGGCTTTTAAACATAATGAACAAGTAGTTTCCTCTGTGTCAGACATGTTTGTACAGACTAGCAATGAGACTAGCAAGCTTGGAAAACACTTTAAACCAAGTTAACAAGCAATATAAAAAAACGTTACTGTGCCTTTAAGAGAAACAAATTTTGGCAAAATTTGAAATAACAGTGAAAAAAGGCAGTTACACTAACAAAATTTTTACAGTGTATGTAATAAGTTAGCAGAGCATTGCACCCACTTGCAAATGGATGATTAACCCCTTAATACCAAAAACGGAATAATAAATGACAAAAACGTTTTTAAACACAGTCACAACAACTGCCACAGGTCTACTGTGGTTGTTACCCTCCTCAAACACGACTTTTGAAGCCTTTTGAGACCTTCAGATATGTCCTGTATCATGCAGAAGGAAGCTGAGTGTCTGTCTGTAATTTTAGCTGCTCAGAAAAGTGCTAAAATAGGCCCCTCCCACTCATATTACAACAGTGGAAAGCCTCAGGAAACTGTTTCTAGGCAAAAATCAAGCCAGCCATGTGGAGAAAAAAAAACTAGGCCCCAATAAGTTTTGTCACCAAACATATATAAAAACGATTAACATGCCAGAAAACGTTTTATATTACTTTTATAAGAGTATGTATCTCTGTTAATAAGCCAGATACCAGTCGCTATTAAATCACTGCATTTAGGCTCAACTTACATTAATCCGGTATCAGCAGCATTTTTCTAGCAAATTCCATCCCTAGAAATATGTTAACTGCACATACCTTATTGCAGGAAAACCTGCACGCCATTCCCCCTCTGAAGTTACCTCACTCCTCAGAATATGTGAGAACGGCAATGGATCTTAGTTACTTCTGCTAAGATCATAGAAATCACAGGCAGATTCTTCTTCTAATGCTGCCTTAGATAAAACAGTACACTCCGGTACCATTTAAAAATAACAAACTTTTGATTGAAGTTAGGAAACTAACTATAATACACCACTCTCCTCTTACTACGTCCATCTTTGTTGAGAGTTGCAAGAGAATGACTGGATATGGCAGTGAGGGGAGGAGCTATATAGCAGCTCTGCTGTGGGTGATCCTCTTGCAACTTCCTGTTGGGAAGGAGAATATCCCACAAGTAATAGATGATCCGTGGACTGGATACACTTAACAAGAGAAACATACTTACCAAAAGACACCCATCCACATATAGCAGATAGCCAAAACAGTACTAAAACAGTTATTAGTAGAGGTAATGGTAAATTGAGAGTATATCGTCGATCTGAAAAGGGAGGTAGGAGATGAATCTCTACGACCGATAACAGAGAACCTATGAAATAGACCCCCGTTAGGGAAATCATCGTATTCAAATAAGTGATACTCCCTTCACGTCCATCTGACATTCGCTGTACTCTGAGAGGAATCGGGCTTCAACAATGCTGAGAAGCGCATATCAACGTAGAAATCTTAGCACAAACTTACTTCACCACCTCCATAGGAGGCAAAGTTTGTAAAACTGAATTGTGGGTGTGGTGAGGGGTGTATTTATAGGCATTTTGAGGTTTGGGAAACTTTGCCCCTCCTGGTAGGATTGTATATCCCATATGTCACTAGCTCATGGACTCTTGCCAATTACATGAAAGAAAAAAATGTAATTGTGTGTAGTAAGTGTTAAAAACGTACTGGGCATGAGAAGCGATTTTTAAAGCCGTTTAACCCCTTAACACAACATACTAGGTAAATCACATGTCATTAAGAGGATTTAAAAACAAACAGCCGACATACAAGGTATGTCTGCTATCAAGAGGTAAACATATGAATTATGCAATAAAGAAACAAATATATCTATATATCTCTATCTATCTATATCTATCTATCTATCCTCATAGTAAAAGCATACAATTATGCTTCCTGAGAACACAGGTTCCCTTAAGTTCATAGATATGCTTTGTGTTTTATTTAAAGAATAACCATGTCATTATAAAGCTACAAACACATATCCACCCCCTTAGGCAGGAAGTACATTATTACCACAATCCTCATGTAATAACCGAAGTGCAGCCTACGCCTAATCAATTGACTTGCATAGATGCCTATTTGCATATATTAATGATATACTGTATTTAAAGAGCTGCATCCCAGAGTCTATTGAGCAAACAGCTGCCGTCTAATGATTAGAATAGTACTAATGCATATGATTCAATTTAACCACAAATCAACCTTGTCTAACCAACAATACAAAGAGAGACACTGTTAAAGGGTCAGAAAAGTCAAAATTAAATGTTCATGACTCAAAGCATGCAATTTACTATTATCATCAAATTTGCTTGGTTGTTTTTGTATACTTTGTTAAAGAGTAAAGCTAATTGGGCTAAGAGCTTAGGACTTTATTTATCATGATGTGAATGCCCTGATCGGTTGCATGCTTGGTTGTTTTTGTATACTTTGTTAAAGAGTAAAGCTAGTTGGGCTAAGAGCTTAGGACTTTATTTATCATGATGTGAATGCCCTGATCGGTTGCATGCTCGCTCATTTGAGCCTGCAACTGATATTTATGAAGCAGCGGTGTAAACCCGCTCTGCCTCTATAGTGGATTAATAAGCTCGGCTCTCATGCAATTAGTTATTCTAGAGCAGAAGGGGACATTGCATTAGTACTCACTTATAAAATGATAAACATTGGGAACAAATTTGTTCACCATAATTTGTGATGAAATATAGACAGGATCACAAACATGTGAACCTCATCCATCTACAAACTGATAAATCTAGCCCTTAGTGTCTATAGCATTCTATAACAGGAGTGTTTGCAACTATGTACAACAATGCTATAAAACAAACATTGCTGCACATACTACTGACAGATGGCTAAAGACACATGCACACTTCTGAGCTCACCTAGTATTACTCTTAACAAAGGATACCAAGAAAACAAAAAAATTGATTATAGAATTAAATTGGAATTTTGACTGTCCAATCTTGACAAAACTAAAATTGCAAAGTAAACTGAAATCACATGGTTAACACAATTTTTTTATGTTAAATTATGCTTTTTTATGTAACTGAAAAACAGGGATAGTGTAAGCATGGTTAATACATTTATAATAAAAAAAATTCTGTTCTAAAAAGGTTTCTGCATTTTATTTTAAATCCTTGAAAATCTAAAAAAGGACACTTTTCACTTCATAAGCTTTATCAACACAAACAACCTGAACGTTTGACAAATAATCACAATACAAATGTATACATATCACAAGTCACACATTTGACTAGACAACTAATACAAGATAAATTAAAGAAATTAAATGAAAATCTTACAAGAGTCCAGACAGCTTTCGGAGCGACATTAATATGGCAGGAAATACACATGAATTAATTCTGTTCTGACTGACATTGGTGAACATGCACAGCCCATGCAAATTCCTTGCATACTGTTATTCACAATAGAACATTGTAAATCCAGAATAAGTCATCTTTTCTGCAATATTATCTCAGACAGAGAAAAAAAAAAAATATATAAACGCCTAGATTTACCAAAATTCAGAGCATTCTATCCAGTTAAGAGGATGCTGACTAGTTATTGTTCATTGATCCTATTAGAGAATTTGTTGGTGTTCTCTACATATCTTAGTGAATAGACAATATAATAATATTGGGTATTGTAGCAGAATGACAGCTCTTCAGCTGAATTCAGACATGGAAAAAAGCATGGTGGTCTTTATATTTCTTCTTTTTAATGTGACATGATAATCTTTCACAATTCAGAAAGATTATAGAAAAAATGGTTAAACATACACTTTAACAGATATACAGACATAACAATTTCTATAATTGGGAATATAAAGGAGGTGGGAAATATCACAACCACTCCTTTTGATTAAATCTATATCCTAACATAACGTTAAAAACATGGGGCAATATAGCCAGTGGGAATGGTGTCGAAAGATAATGATCAATGTATTAGGGACAGTCCGAGATACAAGCATTCATTCAAATGTCATACAGCCTATGCGCTCAAAGGCGTCCTGCCTGCGTACTGCTGTGATTTAACACAGTCAGATGATTTCTGACACTATTCCCTAATAGTAAAATTTGCTTCAGAACATACACAATTACACACCTATCATTTTGACACTCAATATAGTTACAATCGGAACCATCTAACCACTAATGTTATAGGATACGGAATAGCTCGATCAGCATATCACTTATGTATCATTTGTCAATCCTAAGTGGGTTATGAATGGTATACAAAGTATCAACCAAAAAGGTATCAAAGAAAGTATCAAATGGTGTAACGCTGAAGCGGCAGTCACAGCTGCTACTTTCTCAAACAATCACCCTCTGGCCCGCCCACCGACGCATTTCGTCACCATGCGTGACCTAGTCAGGGCTTAGGGCCGGCCCAGCCATACGCTCCTCTGGATATACTAATCGGTTGCTGTGGTAACGGCTTATTGTGGTAAAACCCAAAAGTAATTTCATGCCGACAATTTTGAAATATCCAAATATAGATATATTTAATTTTGCTGGTAACCGCCGAACTTAACAGTAAAAGTAAAACCAGGAAGAACCCGAGTTTCAAATAGAGAAGGGCTTTGAATGAATTACAAAATAATCCAGAGATAACCATTAAAAGTGCAGACAAGCGTAGGAATATGGTTATTATGAGTAATGCACAATATTTGAAAATGTGCAAAGACATACTTGATAATAAAGAAAAATTACCATATTATAAAAAAGGTCCCCACAGAACACTTTACCAATAAGTTAAAATCATTGTTTGATAGAGGCTATGGTGAAAGAATAACAAAGGCTGAATACCAATATATGTGTAATACAGGGAGTGCAGAATTATTAGGCAAATGAGTATTTTGACCACATCATCCTCTTTATGCATGTTGTCTTACTCCAAGCTGTATAGGCTCGAAAGCCTACTACCAATTAAGCATATTAGGTGATGTGCATCTCTGTAATGAGAAGGGGTGTGGTCTAATGACATCAACACCCTATATCAGGTGGGCATAATTATTAGGCAACTTCCTTTCCTTTGGCAAAATGGGTCAAAAGAAGGACTTGACAGGCTCAGAAAAGTCAAAAATAGTGAGATATCTTGCAGAGGGATGCAGCACTCTTAAAATTGCAAAGCTTCTGAAGCGTGATCATCGAACAATCAAGCGTTTCATTCAAAATAGTCAACAGGGTCGCAAGAAGCGTGTGGAAAAACCAAGGCGCAAAATAACTGCCCATGAACTGAGAAAAGTCAAGCGTGCAGCTGCCAAGATGCCACCAGTTTGGCCATATTTCAGAGCTGCAACATCACTGGAGTGCCCAAAAGCACAAGGTGTGCAATACTCAGAGACATGGCCAAGGTAAGAAAGGCTGAAAGACGACCACCACTGAACAAGACACACAAGCTGAAACGTCAAGACTGGGCCAAGAAATATCTCAAGACTGATTTTTCTAAGGTTTTATGGACTGATGAAATGAGAGTGAGTCTTGATGGGCAGATGGATGGGCCCGTGGCTGGATTGGTAAAGGGCAGAGAGCTCCAGTCCGACTCAGACGCCAGCAAGGTGGAGGTGGAGTACTGGTTTGTGCTGGTATCATCAAAGATGAGCTTGTGGGGCCTTTTCGGGTTGAGGATGGAGTCAAGCTCAACTCCCAGTCCTACTGCCAGTTTCTGGAAGACACCTTCTTCAAGCAGTGGTACAGGAAGAAGTCTGCATCCTTCAAGAAAAACATGATTTTCATGCAGGACAATGCTCCATCACACGCGTCCAAGTATTCCACAGTGTGGCTGGCAAGAAAGGGTATAAAAGAAGAAAATCTAATGACATGGCCTCCTTGTTCACCTGATCTGAACCCCATTGAGAACCTGTGGTCCATCATCAAATGTGAGATTTACAAGGAGGGAAAACAGTACACCTCTCTGAACAGTGTCTGGGAGGCTGTGGTTGCTGCTGCACGCAATGTTGATGGTGAACAGATCAAAACACTGACAGAATCCATGGATGGCAGGCTTTTGAGTGTCCTTGCAAAGAAAGGTGGCTATATTGGTCACTGATTTGTTTTTGTTTTGTTTTTGAATGTCAGAAATGTATATTTGTGAATGTTGAGATGTTATATTGGTTTCACTGGTAAAAATAAATAATTGAAATGGGTATATATTTGTTTTTTGTTAAGTTGCCTAATAATTATGCACAGTAATAGTCACCTGCACACACATATATCCCCCTAAAATAGCTAAAACTAAAAACAAACTAAAAACTACTTCCAAAACTATTCAGCTTTGATATTAATGAGTTTTTTGGGTTCATTGAGAACATGGTTGTTGTTCAATAATAAAATGAATCCTCAAAAATACAACTTGCCTAATAATTCTGCACTCCCTGTATATCAGCTAGAGTGGCAACTTTCTATAGTCTCCGCAAAATACACAAAATTCAAAAGGAACCACCCGAGAGACCAATAATGTCGGGCAATGGATGTCTTACAGAGAATGTCAGAGTATTTGACAAAAAATTGAGAAAACGTACACAAATCCATAACCCACTAAGGATTGACAAATGATGCATAAGTGATAGGCTGATTGAGCTTTTCCGTATACTATAACATTAGTGGTTAGATCGTTCCGATTATAACTATATTGAGTGTCAATGATAGGTGTGTGCTGATGCAAGAAATTTTACTATTAGGGAATCGAGTCAGAAATCGTCTGTGTTAAATCACAGCAGTACGCACGCAGGACGCCTTTGAGCTCATAGGCTGTATGACATTTGAATGAATGCTTGTCTCTGACTGTCACTAATACATTGATCATTACCTTTCGACACCATTCCCTCTGGCTATATGGCCCTATGTTTTGAACTTTGTGTTGGGATATAGATTGAATCAAAAGGATTGGTTGTGATATTTCCCACCTCTTTATATTCCCAATTACAGAAATTGTTACGTCTGTATATATGTTAAAGTGAAGGTCAATTTTGATGAATTAGTGGCCGGTTTTTAATAATCCTATTAAAAACAAGGGCACTTTAATTCATCAAAATTGACATTTCACTTGTTTTCTTCAAAAACGTACCTTTTAATCCTGGCAGCCGCTTCAGCACTTCCTCCGCACGTCGCGAGCCGTCTTCGCGGGTCCAAAATTACGAATCCGGATTCCTCCAATCACGACGTTGCATCAGGCCAAGAGTCCCCCGGAGGAAGCCGTGATTGGAGGAAGCCGGATCGGCTGCCAGGATTAAAAGGTAAGTTTTTGAAGAAAACTAGTGAAATGACAATTTTGATGAATTAAAGTGCCCTTGTTTTCTAATAGGATTATTAAAAACCGGGCACTAAATCATAAAAATTGACAATCACTTTAAATAGTGTATTTATAACCATTTTTTCTAAAAGTTTATAGTGCTTAATTCAACACTTGGCTTAAATGCCACAAAATCCTTAAACTTCCCTAAACACAATACAGGTAGCCCTCAGTTTACGCCGGGGTTAGGTTCCAGAAGGAATGGTTGTAAATTGAAACCCAGTTTATAATGTAAGTCAATGGGAAGTGAGGGAGTTAGGTTCCAGGCCCCTCTAAAAATTGTCATAAGTAACACCTAATACATTATTTTTAAAGCTTTGAAATGAAGACTTTAAATGCTAAACAGCATTATAAACCTAATAAAATAATCACACAACACAGAATATATAATTAAACTAAGTTAAATGAATAAAAACATTTGCTAAACAGAATTATAAACCGAATAAAATAATCACACAGCACAGACTTTACGTACATTTTTCTGCAAACAATTCTTTTTTATGCATTCCAATCTGGACTGATTTATAGACAGGAAGATCTTGTTCCTATGAAAACTGCTCGATCTAGTTATACTGATTAATTTTAGCTTGCTTGGCTTGCATATCTTTGCTGCAACACAAGCGGACAGCTCCACATACTGGCTATTTTAATCAATGCACTGCTTCTAAATGCTTTTCAATAGCAGTCACATGACTGGGAAAAAAAGGTTGTTATTCTGAAACGGTGCAAATTGAACCGTTGTAAACCGAGGGCCACCTGTATACAATTCAGAAAGACAATGACTTTTAAAAGTAAAAAAAAAAAAAAAAAAACTCTTTATCAAAGCCCTTTCCCATTTTGCTCCAAGGCCTTTATATATTTATTTTGCCCACTTCTGATAATACATGACATTGTTATAGAGTGCAATACAATACATTATTTAATCGGTGTTTCATACACCTCCATCTGCTGACTAATAATTCTGTTCTAAGCTCTGAAGACTTTCTCCCTGGTTCAACATATCCATTGCTAAATTTGGAGAAGTGGAGAGGCCACAGTAGTGCCTTTTGTCTTAATAAATCATAGAGAAGGGCGCAGGGCTCCTATCATGTTAATATTTGCCACGGAACTGCCCTTTTTTTTTTTCTTTTTAGTGGGCAGCCCTTGTGAGGGTTAGTGTGAAAAACTACGTCAGTACCAGCGAAGTTTAGATAACTGGCTGCTAATTATTTTGATTTCTACCTTATATTTAAAAAAGTTGTAACAGTATTTTTTTTGGCTTTCTTAATTCTTCAACATTCAAATTGTCTTCAATAAAGATTTGATTATTAATAATAAATTTAAAAAAAAATCTGTCTCTGCCAGGCTACAAAACTCCACAAGTGTGTCATCACCTATCCTACACATCAGGATTTGCTTTCTTCCAAATCATTTCAAACTTTAAACTGCCAGGTATCAGTTGGCTGCATTGTTTAAAACCTAATGTACTCTAGGGTTGCCACTAGAGCTGCAACAACTAATTAATATAATCGATTATGAAAATAGTTGTCAATGAATCTCATTATCGATTAGTTGGTTTGCAATTAGTTGGTCTGCACAAAGCACCAGCTGCTTTACTCCAATGAGCTCCTGCACATGGTTATGCGTTTTATGGTTATGCCCTTAGTCTAAAGGATATCTACAGACATTTACTTTTCACTTTTTCAGGACAGTAAACGTTTACAACTACTCCTGGCTTATGTGCAACCCAGAAATAATAGAAGTCATCATTTGGATTGTTTACGTTAAATCAGGTGATTTGGGACTATGCTTTGTATGATATAGTGCCGAGCTTGTTATTTACACCTAGCCCTAGATTAATGGGAGTTGTTATTTAAATTGATGTGCACTATTATTGTGTTTGCACAATTATTATGTTTGCACAATTATTTTGGGCATCGCTTGCTATTGCTGATTATATGTACTGTATAGATAAAATGTGCAAGGCTTTGTCCTGTTATTGATATATAGTCCTTTTGACTTTAATTTTGTTTTTATATTTTTAATTAAATGTAATATGTACCAGATTTAACTTCTGAATCTGTTATTTTAAGAGCGGACTAGATATTTGTTCTTAACCTTATTGCAGGTTATTTACCATTGCATATAGATATTCAAGCTATTTTTAGGTTAGGTATTTATGCATTGGCGAAGACCTAACACAGATAAATATCCCGCCTTGGTGAAATTGGCAAAACCCTAATTATGCATCTCAGGCACCTCAACACCATCTGAGCACCTCTTCGCTGCTGCAGGCAAAATAGCTGCAAAAAGAGAGCCTGCCTCAGCCAGAAGCATGTGGACACATTGATATTTTTTAGTGATGCACCGAAATGGAAATTCTGGACCGAAACCGAATATCCGTGATGCACTTGGCCGAAAACCGAAACTGATACCGAAAATGTATTTTTTTCAAATTGTTTTTTTTTTTGCATAATTAGAGCCAATAAAAAAGCCCACACTTTTATTGAAAGTAACACACTAAAATTGGACAAAAATATCTTAAAACAATAATATGCTACACAATTTTACCAAGAAAAAAAAAACAGGCAAAAAAATAATGCCATTTTCGACCAAAATGTTTCTGCAACCAAAATTTTGGTGCATCCCTACTTAAAACAATTATAAATATCAATATACTGTATTATTCTTCATTTAGTTCTATGTAACAGAATCATATTTAACAGGTTTTTTTTTTTACCAATTATCCAAATAAAGTATAGTCCTAGAAAACTCATTGTATGCAGAACAGTAAGTGAAGTAATAAACTTAAACTCTAGGCTAGTATCGAATTTGAAATAAGCTACACAATAATTTTACCGAAACTAACATGCAAAAAAAACGAAAAACAAAATAACCAAAAATGCCATTTTCTGCGGCCGAAATTTCGGTGCATCCCTAATATTTTTGCATTTGAATGGAAAGTTACTGAAAGAGCGAATAACAATGTTAGTCTACCTCTTTCTAGTTCTATCTCATCAAAAAGTTTGTGGCTTTGTTTTGCTTAATTATAAAAAATTTGTTCTGCTGCTTAAAAATTGGACAAACAGTTGTGTTAATGTAAAGTTTTAGTCTGAAATTTATATTTGTAAAACTCAGGATGTGGATTTTATTTTAAATATAGAAAAAAAGTTTTTTTTTGATTAATCGGAAAAAATAATAAATCGGCCGATTAATCAATTATGAAAATAATCATTAGTTGCAGCCCTAGTTGCCATCCAGCCAGTTTTTTTACCGACATGGGCAGCATTTATAGATCAATGTTGAAATAAAGATGCTATCATGAAACTTTTTTTGTTGGAATGGCCAATATATATATACATACACACACCAAACTGCATTTCCAATAATCTGCATAAAAAGGTATGTCATTCTGGGTAGCAACATTTACATTACTTTGCAGTCCCCACGGTCACACCCTTTGAAGAGAAAAAAAACCTATAGGGTTATCTTATCTCCTTTGCTTTGGCTAATTACTGACAGATATTTCTGTACTTTTTTTTTGAAAAATAAGTATATAGCAATCCCCGCTGCACAGCATGGAGGGTTAATTTTTTTCAACATTACAGAATGCACTCCAGCCTTTGGGAAGGGGAAAACAATATAATGAAGATATATAATAATTAAATGAAAGTGCTTTTTTGGTATGCATAATTAAACATTTTACAGGGGATTTAAATTTCCCATTAATCCAGTTTTCCCTTCTTATTCACATGTAAGAAAATAAAAGCATGTACTATACATAAACACTGAAATGCCAACTAAATAGAAAAATAATATAATGAATGCATTGAGTTTTACCAGCTAATGGAAATTTGGGCAATCACTGCTATTTCATCCTAGGGACACTTCAGCTGAAGGTATTTGCAGTTTTGCACAAGCTTATTGTATGTAATGTCATCAAAAGCTAATGTGGCATTTATATTTTCTTGGATAATTGCTATTTCTCTGGCAAATATAAGCCATGGTAATGAAAAAGCTAAAAATACATTTTTCATAAATTTATTAGGACAAAAAAACCCACATACAAAATGAATCCATTATGCAGATAAATTTATATCTACATTGTAACATTTTACAGACAGCACACTAACAACATTAAGCAGATGTATCATTTAGTGAAGCACATGAGGGATAATTATTTCTATATCTTCACAAGAGATTAAAAAAAAAAAAAAACAGTTTGTGACATTCATTTAAAATTGGATATTTTTTTAGGATAAAACACTTTTTGGGGAGAAAACTTGTCTAAAGATAGCTTTCTATTTAAGCTTTCTTCTTAAATATGTAAGAAGCAGAGCTTCTTTTGCCTCTTCATCACCTTAGAGGTAGCGAGATTAATTACCCAACACTAGCTTGTTCGGGGTAATTGACATTCACCGCTCTAGCGCAATTGGTTGCACCGGAGAGGGGAGTGGCATTGCACAAGAATCCTCTTTGCAATGTTAAATTTTGCTGCGCGATGCAACATCCCAAGTGGCGATTGCAGGCAGACAGGTTCCCAACTTGGGAACCTGTCCGCCTGCAGGGATAGTAAATCTAACCCTTAGAGGTCCATTTATTAATGTGCGGACGGACATGATCTGATATAGCGGATCATGTCTGCTGCACATCGATAAATGCTGACAGCATACGCTGTCGGCATTTTATCATTGCACCAGCAGTTCTTGTGAACTGCTGGTGCAATGCCACCCCCTCCAGATTTGCTGCCAATTGGCCACTAGCAAGGGGTGTCAATCAGCCCGATCGTATTAGATTGGGCGGATTGCTGTCCGCCCCCTCAGAGGTGGCAGACGAGTTAAGGAGCAGCGGTCTTAGGACCGCTGCATCTTAAAGGGACACTAACCAAAAATTTTCTTTCGTGATTCAGATTGAGCATGACATTTTAAGCAACTTTCTAATTCACTCCTATTATAAAATTTTCTTCATTCTCTTGGTATCTTTATTTGAAATGCAAGAATGTAAGTTTAGATGCCGGCCCATTTTTGGTGAACAACCTGGGTTGTCCTTGCCGATTGATGGATAAATTCATTCACCAATAAAAAAGTGCTGTTCAGAATACTGAACCCAAAAAAGCTTAGATGCCTTCTTTTTCAAATAAAGTAGAGTAAATTAGAAAGTTGCTTAAAATTGCATGCTCTTTCTGAATTACAAAAGAAAAATTGTGTTCAGTGTCCCTTTAACTTCCGCTTCAGCCAGAACTGAAACGGGTTGGAGGCAGGATCCGCTGCTTCATAAATAGACCCCATAGTCTGCATCTTGTTCTTTGTTTGCTGATGATTGTAGTCCAAGCACAAAGGTGCAGGGCCTACCATGCTTATGCACTTCAGGTCTTGCATATAATTTTGCAGTATAAGCCTTCATATATCTGGAGACAGTACATTGTAAGTGCAGCACACAGTATGGTTTAGCATCCTAAAAGCGTAAAAACCAAAATGTTTCTGACAGCATCTGCAGGACAAAATGATTTGTATGTTATTTTAGAAGATTTAAAAATAGTTAAATAACAGTATGTTACCACAAAGGGGTCTATTAATAAAAGAATTTGTCAGGCTTCACATCCTTTACAAAGAGAAGGTTACCAATGGCACTACTGGTGTAAAAGAGACCTGCCTGGTTTGGTATCTAGCTGGCTGGAATAGCCTTATATCTAGATGGCCTATTAATGCGGCTAAATATGGGTGCTGTGTGTAAATCCTTGAATTTATACTACCAAAAGAAGAAAGTATACACAGAAATAGCACTCCCAGGTCACATAGAAATGATAAGAGTAAATTAAATTTAGTCCAACGATGGAATGTGGGGAGACAGAAACTTAACTAAAATATAACTTTTATTGGGGTTTATAGATAAAACATAGGAAAAAATAGAATTTTAAAATTACTCTCAAGCTTCGACTGTAGTCAAATAAAATAGTGTGGCAATAATACGTGTACAAAAAAAGGAAACAAGAAATACTCTTAGGTTAGGTTTATCTGTTAGAATTTAAGCTTGCTTTTCCAATGTGATCAGAGAAAAAGAACTATTCGTTATATTACTGAATAGAGCGTGAATACAGGTCCAAGACAAACTATATTTATCAAAAATGGTTAATCTAGACCACTCAGGTGTTGAAGAATTCTACACCTTAGTATATTAAGTGGATGATATCCACTTCTGTTAGCTATGATAAACACTTGGTCCTTTGTAAATTACTGATTATCACAGTTTGTGTAGCAACCTACTGAGAAAAGTTGTATGGCTCATATACTGTCCACACAATTATTTTATACCACAGCTATTGTAAAAATCATTGGTATGATCATATTTATTTATTAGCTATAGGTACAGTAAGTGTTGGCTGCCTAGATTATACGTCATTTAGTCACCATACAAGTTGTGAGTATTAAAGGTATTGTCTTGGCTCAATTGCACTAGCAAGTTTGTACAGCGTGAGTTAATAATTTATGTGTCTAAAATTACACCTTAGTAATAGGTCATTGACTAGAGGTGTATTCGTAATTACAAGTGGTGTTTCGATACACTTATTCTTTCTGATCAGAGCAGGGGTGATACTATATCCGTATGGTTATATAAGAGCAAAAGTCCCGTTGAGCATGTATTCACTTTGTTTCAACTGAGACTGGGTGCCTTAATAGTTGCAGGTGTTACTATGTATTTAAATTCTAATATGCGTTAAATAACTATATTGATGATATCTGTCTAAATGGTTGTAGTGAGTCACTGACTTCGTAGCCTTTATTGATATCAGTGCCTGTGTGACATGAAGCACTTTGCGGTACCTTATATAAAGTAAAACTAAAATGCCGTTTTATTATTACTTGAGCGGCTAAATGCAAATAATTGGAGAATTAACCGCAACGCGGCTGTTGTCTGGAACCTGCCTTGTCGCGGCGTTAATAACACTTGTGCAACAATAGAGGCCACTGAATTTAAACTAGATGGAAAAGACTGAAGTTGTAAAATGTAACTTCGTTAACAGTTTAGCCGATTTGTTTAAGATACGCTGGGTACTAATTCGTAGTTGTACTTGACACTTAAATGGAGTGTCAAATCTATAAGAAATGCACCATGCTATATTGTGCTTTTGTGCAATTGGTTAAATTTTTGTGCTGGTTACTTGTTCCAGTTGTAATCTATCAAGTGAGATTTAGTGCGGTTGCACCGCTTGCATCATTGCTAAACAAGTAATAGATGTACCTCTTGCACTTGTGCTTGCTTACGGTATAGGGTTAAAGGTAATACCATCGGCTTACCATTGCATGCTGGTTAGTCAAAAGAATATATAATTTAGTGGGTGTGACTTGTCTTTCAACACACTGTTGTTTGACATTAATAACCGACGGACTCCCTTGCACTGAAACTATGTCGGCAATTCACTTCTTACTGCATTGAATGTTGTGTGTGCACTTGCTAGTGATTGAAATATTGAATGTGCTACCCGGTGTGGTCAGGAATTGCCTGTGAGAAAGAGCATTCTGACATACCTAGATACTTAGTATTTAAATATAGAGTAAATAATGCCAATTATTGTACACTATGCCAGATATGGCTATTGCATATATGTGAACAGTTATAAATGCATTCTGGACTAGTGCCTGAAAAGACTACAGTAATGAGTTCGAAAGCTTAAGGCTTACTAAAAACACAGGAGCTCCTAGGACTCCTCACCATTGCCCTCCTCAATGGTGAGGAGTCCTAGGAGCTCCTGTGTTTTTAGTAAGCCTTAAGCTTTCGAACTCATTACTGTAGTCTTTTCAGGCACTAGTCCAGAATGCATTTATAACTGTTCACATATATGCAATAGCCATATCTGGCATAGTGTACAATAATTGGCATTATTTACTCTATATTTAAATACTAAGTATCTAGGTATGTCAGAATGCTCTTTCTCACAGGCAATTCCTGACCACACCGGGTAGCACATTCAATATTTCAATCACTAGCAAGTGCACACACAACATTCAATGCAGTAAGAAGTGAATTGCCGACATAGTTTCAGTGCAGGGAGTCCGTCGGTTATTAATGTAATTAATGGAAGTCTCCCTATGGGTGATGGGGGAAACCAGACGTGGACTCCTTGCCCAGTGTGCTTAGAGGAATGTGGCTGCACCTCACTGACGAGGCCCATAGGAGGCCGAAACGATCGTCTGGGGTTGTCATGTTCCTTGTTCAGAGGAGAATTGCCTGGTATTTCGGGGCTGGACTGACCTTACTTGGCAGGATCAGACTGATATACTTCAGGAAAGTTTTCTTCTGTGAAAAGCACACTGGTCTAAAAGAGGCTGCTTCCGGGTGGTAAATCGCCATAGAACAAGCCACTGAGCTGTTGTTCGTTCCTGGTAGAGCGCTTCTCTCTTTGTATGCAAATTATTATGACCCTGGGGAAGTCTCCCTATGGGTGATGGGGGAAACCAGACGTGGACTCCTTGCCCAGTGTGCTTAGAGGAATGTGGCTGCACCTCACTGACGAGGCCCATAGGAGGCCGAAACGATCGTCTGGGGTTGTCATGTTCCTTGTTCAGAGGAGAATTGCCTGGTAATTCGGGGCTGGACTGACCTTACTTGGCAGGATCAGACTGATATACTTCAGGAAAGTTTTCTTCTGTGAAAAGCACACTGGTCTAAAAGAGGCTGCTTCCGGGTGGTAAATCGCCATAGAACAAGCCACTGAGCTGTTGTTCGTTCCTGGTAGAGCGCTTCTCTCTTTGTATGCAAATTATTATGACCCTGGGGAAGTCTCCCTATGGGTGATGGGGGAAACCAGACGTGGACTCCTTGCCCAGTGTGCTTAGAGGAATGTGGCTGCACCTCACTGACGAGGCCCATAGGAGGCCGAAACGATCGTCTGGGGTTGTCATGTTCCTTGTTCAGAGGAGAATTGCCTGGTATTTCGGGGCTGGACTGACCTTACTTGGCAGGATCAGACTGATATACTTCAGGAAAGTTTTCTTCTGTGAAAAGCACACTGGTCTAAAAGAGGCTGCTTCCGGGTGGTAAATCGCCATAGAACAAGCCACTGAGCTGTTGTTCGTTCCTGGTAGAGCGCTTCTCTCTTTGTATGCATACTCACAACTTGTATGGTGACTAAATGACGTATAATCTAGGCAGCCAAGACTTACTGTACCTATAGCTAATAAATAAATATGATCATACCAATGATTTTTACAATAGCTGTGGTATAAAATAATTGTGTGGACAGTATATGAGCCATACAACTTTTCTCAGTAGGTTGCTACACAAACTGTGATAATCAGTAATTTACAAAGGACCAAGTGTTTATCATAGCTAACAGAAGTGGATATCATCCACTTAATATACTAAGGTGTAGAATTCTTCAACACCTGAGTGGTCTAGATTAACCATTTTTGATAAATATAGTTTGTCTTGGACCTGTATTCACGCTCTATTCAGTAATATAACGAATAGTTCTTTTTCTCTGATCACATTGGAGAAGCAAGCTTAAATTCTAACAGATAAACCTAACCTAAGAGTATTTCTTGTTTCCTTTTTTGTACACGTATTATTGCCACACTATTTTATTTGACTACAGTCGAAGCTTGAGAGTAATTTTAAAATTCTATTTTTTCCTATGTTTTATCTATAAACCCCAATAAAAGTTATATTTTAGTTAAGTTTCTGTCTCCCCACATTCCATCGTTGGACTAAATTTAATTTACTCTTATCATTTCTATGTGACCTGGGAGTGCTATTTCTGTGTATACTTTCTTCTTTTGGTAGTATAAATTCAAGGATTTACACACAGCACCCATATTTAGCCGCATTAATAGGCCATCTAGATATAAGGCTATTCCAGCCAGCTAGATACCAAACCAGGCAGGTCTCTTTTACACCAGTAGTGCCATTGGTAACCTTCTCTTTGTAAAGGATGTGAAGCCTGACAAATTCTTTTATTAATAGACCCCTTTGTGGTAACATACTGTTATTTAACTATTTTTAAATCTTCTAAAATAACATACAAATCATTTTGTCCTGCAGATGCTGTCAGAAACATTTTGGTTTTTACGCTTTTAGGATGCTAAACCATACTGTGTGCTGCACTTACAATGTACTGTCTCCAGATATATGAAGGCTTATACTGCAAAATTATATGCAAGACCTGAAGTGCATAAGCATGGTAGGCCCTGCACCTTTGTGCTTGGACTACAATCATCAGCAAACAAAGAACAAGATGCAGACTATGGGGTCTATTTATGAAGCAGCGGATCCTGCCTCCAACCCGTTTCAGTTCTGGCTGAAGCGGAAGTTAAAGGGACACTGAACACAGACAAGACCGGGGAGATTGACAGCTCCTGCCCGTGCATGACTGGCTGTGCGCATGCAGGATTGCACGCAAGTGCACAATAGTGCTTGTGTGCAATGCTGAATTCCGGCAGCAGAATTCAGCCAGCGGCGAGCTGCGGCAGACAGGGGCGCGTATGTGTGCCCCTGTCCGCCAGAGCTTGATAAATCGACAGAAATAATAGGCAAGTGGATTGGGTTTCCAATGGTCATGAAACCCACAATATATTGTAGTCTAAGAATATTTTGAATATAAGCATAGTTGTTCTGAGTCAGGGGTCTTGATTCAACTTTAAATCCGACTCCGGCTTTACAGCTCATGAGCCATGGGTCTACACAACAGTTTAGATAAACCTCTGGTCACT
Source organism: Bombina bombina (assembly GCF_027579735.1). Classification (NCBI taxonomy): domain Eukaryota; kingdom Metazoa; phylum Chordata; class Amphibia; order Anura; family Bombinatoridae; genus Bombina; species Bombina bombina. Next base: position 178,527,066 of record NC_069507.1, read on the forward strand.
AGGCATATAAGCTACCTCTAGAGCTGCAACAACTAATCGTTATAATCGATAATAATCGATTATGAAAATAGTTGTCAACGAATCTCATAATCGATTAATCGGTTTGCAATTAGTTGGTCTGTGCACAACACCAGCTGCTTCACTCCAATGAGCTCCTGCACATGGTATTGTGTTTTATGGTTAGGTCCTTAGCCTAAAGGACATCTACAGACGTCTGCTTTTCACTTTTTCAGGACAGTATACGTTTACAACTACCCCTGGATTATGTGCAACCCAGATATAATAGTCATCATTTGGATTGTTTATATTAAATCTGGTGATTTGGAACTATGCTTTTCATGATATAGTGCCAAGCTTGTTGTTTACACCTTGCCCCTAGATTGATGGGAGTTATTTAAATTGATGTGCGCTATTATCTGTTTGCACAATTATTAGCGTATTGCTTGCTATTGCTGATGATATGTACTGTATAAATAAATGTGCAAGGCTTTGTCCTGTTATTGATATACAGTCCTTAGCGCTTTTTGATTTTGTTTTTTATTGTTTTTTTATATTTTTAATAAATTGTGATAATATGTACCAGATTCAACCTTTATAAGTATATATTTGTTATTTTTAGAGTGGACTAGATATTTCCCCTAACCTTATAGCTGGTTATTTACCATTGCATATAGATATTCAAGATATTTTTATGTTAGAATGAAGTTAAGGGTTACTTTATTGAGAGGCCCCTTGCCAAGGTAGAAAACACTTAGCATTGGTGAAGAGCTAACAAAGATAAATATCCCACTTTGGTGAAATTGGCAAAACCCTACTTATACACCTCAACAGCCTTTTCTCTGCTGCAGGAAATATAGCTGCAAACGGAGAACCAGCCTTAGCCAGAAGCATGTGGACATGTTGAGATTTTTGCATTTCAATGCAAAGTTTCTGAAAGAGTGAATAACAGAATGTTATTAACAGTGATAGTCTAACTCTTTCTAGTTCTACCTCTTTTTCAAACAGTTTGTGGTTTTGTTTTGTTTAATTATAACTGTGCTCTGCTGCTTAAAATTTTTAGAAACAGTTGTGTTAATGTAAAGTTTTAGTCTGAAGTTTATATTTGTAACACTCATTATGTGGATTTTATTTAAAACATAGAAAACTATTATTGATTCTCTTTTTATCCGATTAATCGAAAAAATAATCGGCCGATTAATCGATCATGAAAATAATCGTTAGTTGCAGCCCTAGCTACCTCTATAAGTATTATGTCCATATAAGCTCATTCCCCATGATCCTGCAGAACTTTTGTCACCCACATTACCACTTGAAATCTGAGATAAAACCTCTGGCCCTGAAACTACATACCCATATCAGAGGTCTGATCAGGCCCCTAGAACTTGAAGCCTGTCAGCCAAATGCCAACACAATTCCAGATATTGGCTGTGTTGCCCCTCTGTAATAAGCCTCACATACCAATAAATGATCAGACATCAGATACTCTGCACCCCACATCCATTTCTATCAACACATTTCAGTAGCTTTATTAACAAATACCCAAGTATTTGTAAGAGCCAGAGAATAATTAATTTAGTGATGGATATGTGTAAGGACCAGGAATTATTTATTTAGGATGAATGTAGAAGAATAAAAAATGTTAGGGGACAAAGCTAAATAGTGTATATGAGTGTGTCAAACCAGAGAAGCTAGAGGACAAAAATAAAATAAGGATTCAAAGCACCATGGTCCAAGTTAATAGAAATGACTACATTGACAGGCAATTCAGGAAACTGAAACAATAACTGGACTCATATTTTAGAAACCATTGTCGTCTGGCGTAAGAAATAATTATACTACAAGCATTTCTCATTTCCAGCACAAAATAATTTATAATAAAAAAAAATGTAGCATACTATTAGAAGTATTTGGGTATCCAATGCGAATACCATTCAACTAGACAGTTGACTAGAGAACCACAGCGATAAAAGTGACAGAGTTTACTCATATAAATATTAAACTGGTAACTGAGTCACCATAATTTAAAAAATCTAACGTAATTTTGGCAACAAAAAAAAATGGTGACAGCTGCAACAATGGGATTGTCAATAAGATATCTGCAGATGCTGCGATTGGTATAGGTTAGCCCAGCATATGTTTGGCTCGGAAATTAACGTTATCGCCGCCTACAAAATACTGAGAGGGTTACACGGTGACGGTACGGAAGCAAAACCGCATTTTAAATAACGCAACTCACCGTTTTAACCCTCTCGGATTCCCTTCTCCATTCTCCGTTCCTTCCATCTTGTTTTCAAATCATGCGCCACAGCGTCAGTCACGCCTCCCTGTCTGCCATTGGCTGTGGCTCTCCGTCCTCTTTAAGCCCATTGGTGCATTTGAACAGCTGCAGTTTGTGCGAAAGCTCTCAGTTCTTTTTACTTTTTTACTTATCCTATAGGGTTTATTCATTGAATTAGGAAACACGCAGTTATTTAGGAAATAGCGCGAGATTTACTATGGCTGACAACGTCCCATATCCATACCATAAGCGTAAAATTGACAGGATAGTAAGGCTTTAAAGTGGTGTATAAGACTATAAGTATATGTTTCTGTCCCCTGTAAAAGGTGAATAAAAGTGTAAAAATGTTCTGTGTTAGAGTGCTATATGCACTATTACTTGCCTGTGCAGCAATGATGTACTACTGGCAACTAGCAGACATTTGGTGAGCCAATGGCAAGAGGCATCATGTCTCTAGCCACCAATCACCAGCTAGCTCCAATGAGTATATTGCTGCTTCTGTGCCTATGTAGGTATGCGTTTCAACAAAGATACAAATTATCAAATAAAGTAAATTTAATACAAGAAGTGAATTGAAAAGTCTAGATTTTTCTTTGCACAAATGTTTTGTAGATGATCCTTTTATATAGCCTATACAGCTTTTTTTTTTTTTTAATGTACAGTTTTGATTATTTTTAAGGAGAAGGTCAATTTAGATAAATAATAATCCTATAAAAACAAGGGCACTTTAATTCTTAAAAATTGACATTTCACTCGTTTTCTTCAAATACTTACCTTAGCGCTTCCCCTGCCCGTCGCAAGCCCTCTTCACAGGTCCAAAATGACGAATCCGTCTTCCTCCAATCACGGCGTTGCCTCAGACCATGATTCCCCCTTGGGGGAAGCCTTAATCGGAGGAAGCCGGATTCATAATTTCTGATGTATGAAGAGGCTTCTGACGGCTGGGGGAATCGCTGGAGCGACTGTGAAGATTAAAAGGTAAGTATTTGAAGAAAACAAGTGAAATGTCAATTTTTATGAATTAAAGTGCCCTTGATTTTAATATGATTATTAAAAACCAGGCACTGATTCATCTAAATTGACCTTCACTTTAAATAACATTTTAAGACTCCTAACCAAGCCCCAAAGTTTAAGGAGAATACTGAGGTATACCTACTCCAGCTTGCTCCTGTTTGTGTAAAGAGTATTTTCATATGCAGAGGAAGGGGGGGGTCTGCTTTTACTGAGTGTTCCAGTTAACCTAATCTAAAGTGCTAAACTGGGAGCTTCTAAGTACGTTTTTAAAACGTTTTGTACTGGATTTTTAGATCAGTATCTGTGCATATTGTTCTTTATAGTAGTGTCTGTTACATGCAGTTTTATGAAAATTGGTGTATACTTTCCCTGACATATACTGTATGTCCCACTCCCCTTAAAGGGGCAGTAAACACTTTGAGAGTGTAACATGAAATTCTTAGCAGGATATAAAGCAAGAAGAAAACATAATAATTTTATTGCAATGTTGCTTGCATATAGAGGTGCATTTAAAGGGTGATTATAGTGAACAAATTACTAGCTCTAATTCATTAGAGCATGTCATTTTAACTCTAGCGACTCTGCAAACCTATGTGATTAAAATCTCTGCACAACAGCTCACATAAAGTACTGTTTGGGAGCCACAGAGCACTCCTAGTCCCGAGTGTACAAGGCCACGGACCCAATCAGCAGTGGTAGTTGCTTGACCCAGGGGCTAAACACATAGAACTGCAGGGACATAAGTGTTAAAGCAACATGCTCTAACACATTAGAACATGTAATATTTTCACTACAATGTCCCTTTGTTCCCTGAAATGGGATTAAACACATAGTTAAAGCCAACTGCAGAGCACCAATGTACTGCTGGGAGCTGGAGAAACACATCTGGTGAGCCAATGACAAGCGTCAAGCGATAACTGTGTGTATCCTCCAATCACCAGATAGCTCCCAGTTGGGCATTGCTATTGCTGAGCATATGTACATATACTTTAAAACAAAAAACATTATTACTACAAGATCAGAAATAATTTGACAATAGAAATTCATTCAAAATTACGTATCTAAAATCATGAAAGATTCATTTTGACTTTCCTATCTCTTTAAAGGTACATGAAATCCTTTGTTGAAGAGCATACCTAGTAAACTCAGGAGCACGCACATATCTGGAGCCCTATATTGCAGCAGTTTTGCAAAAATGCTTTTAACCATTATAAATTGTTTAAACACTGCTGCCATATAGGGTTTAAAAGTCTATGGGGTCTATTTATCAAGCCCCGTGTTTCTGGCGAATCTTCAGGCTCCATAACCACTGCTCCATAACCTGTCCGCCTGTTCTGAGGCGGCCGAAAGACATCACTGAAAATCAACCCGATCCAATACGATCGGTTTGATTGACACCCCCATGCTAGCGCAAATCTGCAGGGGGCGGCGTTGCACCAGCAGTTCACAAGAACTGTTGGTGCAGTGATAAATGCCGACAGGGTATGCTGTCGGCATTTATCGATGTGCGGCGGACATGGTTCGCTATAGCAGATCATGTCCATCCGCACAATGATAAATGGACCCCTATAACATTGTTAAAGGCATTTTTTTAAAACTGCTGCATATAGTGCTTCAGGCACGTGCATGCTCCTGAGTTTGCTAAATACATTTAAGAATAGAAGTAAATTGGAAACTTTTTTACATGTTTTGCTCTATCTTAAAGGGACATACAATCCAAAATATATGATTCAGAAAGAGCAGGCAATTTTAAATAACTTTGTAATTTACTTCTAATTGTCATTTTTTTGTACTTGCTATCTTTTGTTGAAAGGCAGGGACATAAGCTCTGGAGCTCTATATAGCAGCAGTTTTGCAAGAATGTTATACATTGGCAAAAGCACTAGATGGCAGCACTATTTCCTGTCTTGTAATTATCCAGACGTGCACACTACCTATCTAGATATCTCTTTAACAAATAATAACATGGGAACAAAATAAATGTGATAATTGAAGTAAATTAGAAACTTTTTAAAGCCCAATTTTTTTCTTTCATGATTCAGACAGAGCATACAATTTTTAAAAAAAAGTTTCCAATTGACTTCTATTATCAAAATAGCTTTGTTCATTTGTTATTCTTTGTTGAAGAGATAGGTAGGTAGTTAGCGTGCACATGTGGAAATAGTGCTGCAATCTAGTGCTCTTGCCAATGTATAACATTGTTGTAGAACAACTGTCTTATAGTGCTGCAGACACATGCACACTCCTGAACTTGCTTTCCTGCTTTTCAACTAAGGATAACAAGAAAACAAAGAAAATGTGATAATATAATTACATTAGAAAGTTGTTTAAAATGGTATGTTCTATATAAATCATGAAAAAAATGTAGGGTTTTATGTCCTTTTAATTTGTTCTAATAGAGTTCAGACTCTGCTAATATGTCTATTGTAAGACTGCAGAAAATTGGTGTAATTACAAGATGCTTACTGTCCCTGTAAATGTTTAATAAGGCATCCAAGATTCTATCTGAGCATCTAGTAATACAGGTAGAAAACTCTTTATCCACACTGCTTGGGACCGGAAAATGTTTGGATTTCGGAATAGTTTGGATTTTGGAATATTTGCATCTGTAGAATGAGACAGTTTGGAGAGGGGATGGGACTAAGTGTAAACAAGGATATCATGTCATTTAGACAATATTTACATGTCATAATACAGTTTATACATGCAACATAGAGGTCATTTTATATCACTTTTAATACTTTTGTATATATAGTATAAGCAGAAAGATAGCACAGTACCTGTGGCATATTTAGGTTTTGTGCTGCCCTAGGCATTCAAAATTCTGCTGCCCCCCCCCCCCCTCAGGTTTTAGGCCTTTTTTAACTATAATATTTTTTAGTGAGTGTGTAATGTGACTTTTTTTTTAAAAGTAATTTCTAAAGTAAATGTTAATGCTCAAGTGCACGTGTGAGTGTGTGTTTTTATGGTGAGTGTGTGTAGTGCAGTGTGCACGTGTAGTACAGTGTGCGTGTATGTGTGTCTATAGTGAGACTCAATAGCTGCCCCCTCAAAATCTGCCACCCTAGGAAAGAAATAGCAAACACCACAGTCCCCGCCCCCCCAAAAAATGAAGCTAATTTGTTTAATACATGAGATATTTAATCTTAACAGCTATTTGTAGTCTTTTTAGGTTATCAGATTTTTAAACTATAGTGTACAGTGTTGAGCACTTTTTCCTGATATATGGCAGGGAAATACGGTATAATGGTTCCTTTGTTGCTGATTTAGAAAAAAAAAAGTGAAACTGTTGCATTTCCTGTTTTTTATCTCCAAATGCTAAACACAAAACATGCTGTGCTCATGAACTTTTTCAGATTGATTCGATTTGTTAACAATAGTCGCTTTTTAAAAAAATGTACGACAATTTTTAAAATCTAAACATAGGAAATAGTTTCGCATTTATTTATTTAATTAACTTTAAACAAATATATATATATATATATACTGTATCTTGATTATAAAAACTTCCAGTCAGTCAGTTCACTTATGTTACCCGCAAAGGGGTTAAACACAAAGTAGAAGTGTTACTCTGGAACCGCGGAACACTACTGTTCCCGAGGTGAAGCCCCAGCTAATCCAATCAGCACTCTAGACGCACAACTCAGATGTGCAAGTAGCACTGCTGATTTGATCATCGTCAAATTCCACTTGAGACCAGTACTGCTCTGCTGTGTGTTGAACAACCTTTCAGGGGTTAAACACACAGTAGTGCAGGGTCAATAGTATTAAAATACATGGTGGAAGAAATTAGAGCATGTCATTTTTTTACTATTATGGTCCCTTAAAAGTGTCATTTAATATTCATACTTTTCGCTCAGAAACTAATAATGAAAACAGTTTTATGTCATGCATTACTGGTTTTACTATTCGACCCTTGTCCCAAACTGATCCTCTAATACTCCCTAGTTCCCTTAGCTGTAAAACTACTTAACACCCTAACTCACTTTTTGTCATGTATTAGTTTATTAGAGCCTATGGCATTTGTCTTTTATAAACTGCACTATACCGAAGGTCACTAATGACCAAACTACTAAAACAAAAGGTCACTTACACAAATGTCTCACTCTAGACCTTTCATCTGCATTGAAACAGTTAAACCATTGCCTACCCCAGCAAATTCTTAGTACACTTGGTCACTTTACTTAATTATTTGAAATCATTTCTTTCTATTCGGCCCTTCTCTGCTATTTCTCTTTACTGCTTTTGGGGCATATTTATTAAGCTCCGTATGGAGCTTGATGCCCCGTGTTTCCGGCGAGTCTTCAGGCTCGCCAGAAACAAACGTTATGAAGCAGCGGTCTAAAGACCGCTGCTCCATAACCTGTCCGCCTGCTCTGAGACCGTGGATAGAAATCGACAGAAATCAACCCAGGTTGATTGATACCCCCTGCTAGAGGTCGATTGGCCGCGAATCTGCAGGAGGCGGCATTGCTCCAGCTCACAAAAACTGCTGGTGCAATGATAAATCCCGAGAGCGTATGCTGTTGGCATTTATCGATGCGCTATATCGGATCATGTCCACTCGCAACATAAAAAATATGCCCCTTTGTCTTTCAGATAGCGGATACAATTTATTTATTTTTTTCCATTCTCTTTGTATCAGGAACAGCAATGCACTACTGGGAGCTAGCTGCACACATCTGGAGAGCCAATGACAAAAGTCATGTATGTATGAACATAGGTATGCTTTTCAACCAATGTTGAAAAGTTCTATATTGTGCTGTTTTCTGTTTAAAACTCCTTCAACTCCATTGCATTTCACAATTTGTTTCTTTCATGATTTGTGCGCACAGTTTTTTATGAGTTTCCAATTTACTTCCATTATCAACTTTGCTTTATCCTCTTGGTATCCTTTGTTGAAGGAGCAGCAATGCACTAGAGGGAGGTAGCTGAACACATTGGGTGAGCCAATGACAAGAGGCATATATGTGCAGCCACCAATCAACAGCTAGCTCCCAGTAGTGCATTGCTGCCCCCAGGCTTACCTAGGTATGATTTTCAACAAAAGATAATAAGTGAATGAAGAGTGAATTGGAAAGTTGTTTAAAAATGCATGCTGTCGGAATCACAAAAGAAGAAAATTGGGTTTCATGTCCCTTTAAGTCTATGGGGGCGATTTATCAAGCTCCTTATGTCACTGTTTCTTCGCGAGCCTTCAGGCTTGCCAGAAACAAAAGTTATGAAGCAAATCGAATACAATCGGGTTGATTGACACCCCCTGCTAGCGGCCCATTGGCCGCAAATCTGCAGGGGGCAGTATTACACCAGCAGTTTACAAGAACTGCTGGTGCAATGATAAATGCTGACAGTGCATGCTGTTGGCATTTATCAATGTGCAGCGGACATGATCCGCTACATCGTATCATGTCCGCTAGCACTATGATAAATCTACCCCTAAGTTTCAATTCAAGATCTTTCACCTCCCATCTTAAGGGCTATATTAGAAGCGGCGCGCTAACGTTAGCACGGGCATGATATTGCAATATCATGACCGTGCTAACTTGTGTTCATATTCCAAGTTGAAAGTAAACACACACCTCCAAGCGCAATCTAAATTTGTGCTTGTGTGGTTAGCGCAACTGAAGACCCTGTATAAAGAATTAGGTCTAAAAATAAATGTGCACCAAACACATTAAAATAAACTGTTATACTCATATATACACCGTCACCATCTAATAAAAAAATATTAATATAAATATTAATAACAATTTTTTTAAAGGTTAAAAGGTATATGGTATATAACAAGGTGTTTGAATGGTAAGGACTATAATGTGCATATATATATATATATATATATATATATATATATATATATATATATATATATATATATATGTGTGTGTGTATGTCTAAATATGTGTATGTATGTATATATATGTGTGTGTATGTGTATACATGCGTATTTATGTTTTTATATATGTATATTCATACATACAGTATATACACATATAAACACATTTTTTATATATATATATATATATATATATATATATATATATATATATATATATATATTTACTTTGGAGTCCTTTCCACTCAAATACCTTAAAACATAAAAAAATATTTTTATTCAATTCTAATATATTTTTTTTACTGTGTATTCACTGTAAATGTAGGAAACACGCAGTTACTTGAGTAGGAAATAGCGCAATATTTACTATGACTGACAGCAACGTTGCATAGTAGAAAATGTTCTTAGTATTTTTAAACACATATTCCTATATATATATTGGTATATATCTATACCTGTATGTATTTAGATAGATATATAGGTTTAGATATATATTTAAAATATGTGAAGAACATTGGAATGTCAAATATAAATAACTCACGTTGGGTTGAGCGTTGGGTAGCGTGCAAGAAATAAGTGTTAGGTTTTTTTTCATCAGTGCGGTCCATTAAAGTCTACGGGGAGCAACAGTTAAATGGGTTGAGATACCCGAAGTCCTCAAGTTAGCGTTTTTGTTTCAATATGTAATACGTACGAGGTAAAACTTTACATCTGGCGGTGTTTGTGCTCGAACGAAAGCACTAAACAGTGCGCCACTTGTAACCTGGCCCTAAGTTAGCAGCTTGCTGTCTAGCATTTCTTCTTGAATGATTGCCTCTCACTAAAGATGCTCTCTTGACACTCACACCAACTTGACCATATATAACACCAAATACCAGGCACAAGCAGCACATTAATGCATTCTTGTATAATCTCCCGCATTCACTACAGGGAGTGCAGAATTATTAGGCAAATGAGTATTTTGTCCACATCATCCTCTTTATGCATGTTGTCTTACTCCAAGCTGTATAGGCTTGAAAGCCTACTACCAATTAAGCATATTAGGTGATGTGCATCTCTGTAATGAGAAGGGGTGTGGTCTAATGACATCAACACCCTATATCAGGTGGGCATAATTATTAGGCAACTTCCTTTCCTTTGGCAAAATGGGTCAAAAGAACGACTTGACAGGCTCAGAAAAGTCAAAAATAGTGAGATATCTTGCAGAGGGATGCAGCACTCTTAAAATTGCAAAGCTTCTGAAGCGTGATCATCGAACAATCAAGCGTTTCATTCAAAATAGTCAACAGGGTCGCAAGAAGCGTGTGGAAAAACCAAGGCGCAAAATAACTGCCCATGAACTGAGAAAAGTCAAGCGTGCAGCTGCCAAGATGCCACTTGCCACCAGTTTGGCCATATTTCAGAGCTGCAACATCACTGGAGTGCCCAAATGCACAAGGTGTGCAATACTCAGAGACATGGCCAAGGTAAGAAAGGCTGAAAGACGACCACCACTGAACAAGACACACAAGCTGAAACGTCAAGACTGGGCCAAGAAATATCTCAAGACTGATTTTTCTAAGGTTTTATGGACTGATGAAATGAGAGTGAGTCTTGATGGGCCAGATGGATGGGCCCGTGGCTGGATTGGTAAAGGGCAGAGAGCTCCAGTCCGACTCAGACGCCAGCAAGGTGGAGGTGGAGTACTGGTTTGGGCTGGTATCATCAAAGATGAGCTTGTGGGGCCTTTTCGAATTGAGGATGGAGTCAAGCTCAACTCCCAGTCCTACTGCCAGTTTCTGGAAGACACCTTCTTCAAGCAGTGGTACAGGAAGAAGTCTGCATCCTTCAAGAAAAACATGATTTTCATGCAGGACAATGCTCCATCACACGCGTCCAAGTACTCCACAGCGTGGCTGGCAAGAAAGGGTATAAAAGAAGAAAATCTAATGACATGGCCTCCTTGTTCACCTGATCTGAACCCCATTGAGAACCTGTGGTCCATCATCAAATGTGAGATTTACAAGGAGGGAAAACAGTACACCTCTCTGAACAGTGTATGGGAGGCTGTGGTTGCTGCTGCAAGCAATGTTGATGGTGAACAGATCAAAACACTGACAGAATCCATGGATGGCAGGCTTTTGAGTGTCCTTGCAAAGAAAGGTGGCTATATTGGTCACTGATTTGTTTTTGTTTTGTTTTTGAATGTCAGAAATGTATATTTGTGAATGTTGAGATGTTATATTGGTTTCACTGGTAAAAATAAATAATTGAAATGTGTATATATTTGTTTTTTGTTAAGTTGCCTAATAATTATGCACAGTAATAGTCACCTGCACACACAGATATCCCCCTAAAACAGCGAAAACTAAAAACAAACTAAAAACTACTTCCAAAACTATTCAGCTTTGATATTAATGAGTTTTTTGGGTTCATTGAGAACATGGTTGTTGTTCAATAATAAAATTAATCCTCAAAAATACAACTTGCCTAATAATTCTGCACTCCCTGTATAGTGCACTTTATTAAATTCATTTTCCTTTTCCTATTTAACCCACTGCAACTTGACTTTAAATATTATGGTCAAGCTGATCCACCATCGTTTCCTTAAAAAGCCCTCTCCCCTTTCACAAGTGTTTTGTCCCGTGCCTGCCTACATGACTTTTCCATGGTGCACCCACTTTGTGGGTCTTTCTATTTAGTATTTTCAGATTCTCTTCACTCTTAAAACATCACTTTGCCCCCATGTACTACACCAATGAGACCAACTGCTTCACCTACTTACACTTCACGTTAACCTATTATAAGCTTCATACCATCAGACAATCAATACCTCCACTTTTTATGTCCTAGATTTTAAGTTCCTGTAGTAATAGTATCTCAACTCCTATATCTGTGTTCTAAAAAAAAAACATGGTCATTCTATAGCAAAAAAAACTTTAATTAAAGTGACAGTAAATTTAAAATTAAACTTTTATGATTAAGATAGAACATGCAATTTTGAACAACTTTCAAATTTACTTTTATTATCTAACTTGCTTCATTCTTTTAGTATCCTTTGTTGAAAAGCATACCTTGGAAGGCTCAGGAGCAGCAATGCGCTACTGGGAACTAGCTGTTGATTGGTGGCTGCACATAAATGCCTCTTCTCATTGGCTCACCAGATGTGTTCAACTAGTTCCCAGTAGTACATTACTCCTCCTTTAACAAAGTATACCAAGGGAATGAAGCACAAATGATAATAAAAGTAAATTTGAAAGTTGTTTAAAAATGTATGTTCTATCTGAATAATGAAATATAAATTTTGGGTTTCATGTCCTTTTATAGAACAAATGCAAGTTCTTGATAAATCTAAAAAATGCAGGAAATTCCTCGGATTTCACCACTCACTTAATGGAAATTAGATATCTTGTGCACCCTCTTCAAATTTTGAGCCTGTTACATCTTAGGGAAGACACTATACAGTATAATCAAGTTAGTCTTTTTTTCCAGTTGTGCTTGTATGTGACACATGGAGAGATCATGGAGTTTAAAGGGACCCAATAAATGTCATCCAAATGAAATGTTGAGTAGTTTTATAGATTGATTGATTTTTGCATTAAAAATTTGAAGTCAAAGCTGTTTAAATTTAAACTGAAAATAAATGCAGCAATTATGTATTTGTAACTTGTGCAAATCTGCAAAAAGTATGTCCTAATGATCATTGGTTGATAGGTACTTCCTGATAATGCTCAGCGAGTATTAGTATGAAGTTTACAAATGATTCTGATATACTTTTTATTATTATATTCTGATAATAAATATGTTGATGTACTCAGCCAAGCAGATTATAAGTGTCAATTGTATAAATATGTTCTTCAGACACGCCTTTGAAATGGGTTGAGTTCTGTTTTCCACCTCCCACCATTACCAATTGTTTTCTGCTATTTACAAAGCGTTTCTATAGCCAAAACTGTAGTATTCAATTTTTCAATAACGGTAGCAGCTTCAACAGGCAAAAGTAGCTGTTTCAAATGACAAAATAAAGGTAAACAATTTAATACACTCCAGGAGGTAAAATGTATAATTGTGAAAACATTATAGGAAGAAAAAACTGCAATGCTGCTCTTTGCATATAAACACTCTTGAGTACAACATCCCTTTACATTTTCAGACCCATAATAAGGACAGCATAAAACACTATATAACATGCATAAAAAATAAATAATTATATATATTTGCTTCTATGAAACAGGCATAGCATGACAAAACCACAGACGACCAATTCAATACATTACAATATTTTAATGAATGTTTATCATATCACACAATGATCATTTTGTCCCTGGCATGCACCATATTAATCCAGCTCTATCTAAGAAAATAGCTTATTTTATATTATTAGAAGGTGGCTTTCCCCTGTTTCAGTCTGGGGCTCTAGACCTTACATTAATATATTCAATCATTAAAAGATCACAAATGACTCAGATTCCAAGTTCTTTCCATAATATAATTAGAAGAAGCACTTGAACACGTGAAACCCCTGAGAACCCCCTGACCCCTGATGAACAGAAAACAAAAAAAGAGTGAGAAATAAAAAAAAAACATATTACATTTTTAAACCTTTTTTTCTGATTAAATTAAAAAATCTTTCAGGCTCCACTGCAGTTTTGATTAAAATTGCCATTTTTAAATCTTTAGGCTGAAAGTGGAATGGGCTTTTGCCTAATACTTCTATCTATCGCACATGCTGTGCAGTGCGATAGATAGAAGTATAGGCAAAATCCCTTTCCACTTTCAGCCTGCATTGACTGCAGCGCCACCTACAGGCCAGCCCATAGCCTTCCTAACCGCACAGCTCTTAGTGTGCGAGTGAGAGCCAGCTGTCACGTGACACTTGCACACTAAGAGCTGACTGTGTGTGTGGGAGGTTGTTGGGGCGGGCCTCACGTGACGTGATGCTGCAATCTCCCGCTCGGCGCTCCCTGACACGTCACTCATCACTTCTGGAGTTCTGGTCCGAACCGACCGTCTTCTTCCTCCCACCCAGAGTCAGTCCCAGGCGCAGCATCTAATTGCAGCTGCATACGGCCACAAGCGAGATAAGAAGATCATCAAGAAGTGCTGAGAGGGAAGCAGCAAGATTAGGCTGGTGCTGCTGAAGAGAGAGGTGTGCCGGTGTATTGTGTCTGGTGAGCTGCAATGCAAACATCACATTCACCAGTGATCATCATGTTAAACAATGAATATATATATACCTAATTTATATATATATTACCTAATTATAATAATGAGCTTGTATTTTTCCTGGCAAACACTGTGTAAAATGACGCGGTCATAACGTGTCATCATGTTAACCCTGTATGCTGTAATTGTCGCCTATAAGACATGTTGTTTGTCTTTCAAAGGAGAATAGTTTTAGACTCATTGCTGCGTGGTCTGAAGTCTGTTCTCGTGGATATCCAAATCAAATAACCCCTTCATTTCCAGCTGATAAGGCGTGTTCCAGGCCCAGCTCAACACCTAACACTTAGAAGCTCCTAATTTAGCACTGTTAAAAAGGTAGCTGAAACACCCACTGCAAGTGGGAAAACAGACCCTCCCCCTTCCTCTGCATATGAAAAGACCCTTTATACAAACAGAAGCAACCTGGAGTAGCTATACGTCGGTATTCTCCTAAAACTTTGGGGCTTGGTTAGGAGTCTGAAAATCAGAGCAATGTTATTACAAAATAAGCAAAACTATATATTTAAAAAAAAACAAAAAACTGTATTGGCCATATATATGGGCATCATCTACAAAACATTTATGCAAAGAAAAATCTAGTGTATAATGTCCCCTTAAAGGGACAGTCTACTTCAGAATTGTTATTGTTTGGAAATATAGATGATCCCTTTATTACCCATTCCCCAGTTTTGCATACCCAACACAGTTATATTAATATACTTTTTACCTCTGTGATTACCTTGTATCTAAGCCTCTGCAGACTGCCCCCTTATCTCAGTTCTTTTAACAGACTTACATTTTAGTCAATCAGTGCTGGCTCATAAATAACTCCACTGGAGTGAGCACAATGCACTCTATATGATACACACGAACTAGCAGTGTCTTGCTGTGAAAAACTGTCAAAATGCACTGAGATAAGAGGTTGCCTTCAAGGGTTTATAATATAGCATATGAGCCTAACTTGGTTTAGCTTTCAGCAAATAATACCAAGAGAACAAAGCAAATTTGATGATAAAAGTAAATTGGAAAGGTGTTTAAAACTGCATGCCCTAACTGAATCATAAAAGTTTAATTTTGACTAGACTGAATGGCTGCACTGATTGTGAAGAAGCAGAGCTTTACTAACCAGCACCTTTAAAGGGTTAAAAAACAGAACATCTGTGAAGCTGCAAGCACAAGAGCAAAAAAAAAAAAAAAATCATGGTGGGCTGTAACCGTGCTACTGTAGTTGTACCCAGTTTAATGTCCCTTTAAAACATAGCAGGAATAGATGTGCACAGGGAATTGTACATACAGGATGTGTGATGTGAGAGCTCCTGCTATATCCCAGGGCCTTGACAACACTTACTACTATAGTAAATGATTTTGATCTTATAAGGTACAGTGAAGATTTGCTGAGTATATTCTCACCATTTCAAGTGGGCATTTATGCTGCTGATGTAAGTTGCATAATTTCCTACTTGTTTCCTGCCTTTCCCCTGCTTTTAGTGATTACTGCTCCACTCACTTTCACAGACTGTTTCTCTTATTTTCTTTCAAGATTCAGATAGAGAATACAATTTAAAAAAAACTTCCAATATACTTCTATTATGTAATTAGCTTTGTTCTATTGATGTCCTTTGTTGAAAAGTATACTTAGGGTAGGCCCAGCAGCAACAATGCACTACTGGGAGTTAGCTGTTATTGGTGGCTGCACTTATGTGACGTTTATGATTGTCTCACTTGATGTGTTCAGCTAGCTCCCACTAGTACATTGCTGCTCCCTCAACAAAGGATACCAAGAGAATGAAGCAAATTAGATAATAGAAGTAAATTGGAAAGTAGCTTAAAATTGTATTTTCTATCTGAATCATGAAAGAAAATATGTGGGTTTTATGTCCCTTTAACCCCTTAAGCCATAAAGACGTATGATCGTATATATACGTCGTCCAGTACTTCGCTTATTGTACCGCACAACGTATATACCTGTAGGAAACTGCAGGAAGCTCCAGCAGTCTCGGCTGTTAAGTTACAGCTGAGAGCTGGAGTTCCTGAGCTCATGGAATCTGTCTTCATATGGCAGATGCCAGATCATTACAGATAGTGACGCTGTAACCATGCAGATTCTCTTGGTATCCTTTGTTGAAAAGCAGAGATATAAGCTCAGGAGTGTGTATGTGTCTGCAGCACTATATGGCAGAGGTTTTGCAAGAATATTATACAATAGCAAGAGCACTGGCTATCCTGTTATGTAGTACTCCAGGCATGTGCACACTACTTATCTAGATAGCTCTTCAACAAATAATAACATGGGAACGAAGCAAATTTGGTAATAGAAGTAAATTGGAAACTGTTTATAAATTGTATTCTCTGTCTGACTCATGAAAGAAAATAATTGGCTTTCTTATACCCTTTAACTAAAAATGTAGCTCCTTAAAGGGATATAAAACCCAAATTTTTTCTTTCATGATTTAGAAAGAGAGTGCCATTTTAAACAACTTTCTAATTTACTTCTATTATCTAATTTGCTTCATTATTTTCATATCATTTGCTGAAAAGCATATCTAGGTATGCCCAGTAGCTGCTGATTGGTAGCTGCACATAGATTCTTCGTGTGATTGGCTCACCCATGTGCATTGCTATTTCTTCAATAAAGGATATCTTAAGAATGAAGCAAATTAGATAATAGAAGTAAATTGGAATGTTATTTAAAATTGTATTTTCTACCTAAATCACGAAAGAAAATTTTTGGGTTTAGTGTCCCTTTAAAGCATGTTATGTTATGTTATGCATAATAAAAACAAGTAAAAGAGCTGTTAAATTTTTATTTTAGAATAGGGTAGGGGATTTTTTTTATTTTGGGGGGCTTTGCTATTTTTTTAGGGGGCTTAAAATAGGTGTAATTAGTTTAAAATTCTTGTAATCTTTTTTTATTTTTTGTAATTTAGTGTTTGTTTGTTTTTGTAATTTAGTTTAGTTGATTTAATTGTAGATAATTGTAGGTAGTTTATTTAATTAATTTATTGATAGTGTAGTGTTAGGTTTAATTGTAACTTAGGTTAGGATTTATTTTACAGGTAATTTTGTAATTATTTTAACTAGGTAGCTATTAAATATTTCTTAACTATTTAATAGCTATTGTACCTAGTTAAAATAATTACAAAGTTGCCTGTAAAATAAATATTAATCCTAAAATAGCTACAATATAATTATTATGTATATTGTAGCTATATTAGGGTTTATTTTACAGGTAAGTATTTAGCTTTAAATAGGATTAATTTATTTAATAAGAATTATTTTATTTCGTTAGAATAAAATTATATTTAACTTAGGGGGGTGTTAGGGTTAGAGTTAGACTTAGCTTTAGGGCTTAATATATTTATTATAGTAGCGGTGAGGTCCGGTCGGCAGATTAGGGGTTAATAATTGTAGGTAGGTGGCGGCGACGTTGGGGGCGGCAGATTAGGGGTTAATAAATATAATATAGGGGTCGGCGGTGTTAGGGGCAGCAGATTGGGGTTAGTAGGGATAACGTAGGTTGCAGCGGTGTACGGAGCGGCAGATTAGGGGTTAAAAATAATATACAGGGGTCAGCGATAGCGGGGGCAGCAGATTAGGGGTTAATAAGTGTAAGCCTAGGGGTGTTTAGACTCGGGGTACATGTTAGGGTGTTAGGTGAAGACTTAGGAAGTGTTTCCCCATAGGAAACAATGGGGCTGCGTTTGGAGCTGAACGCTACTTTTTTGCAGGTGTTAGGTTTTTTTTCAGCTCAAACTGCCCCATTGTTTCCTATGGGGGAATCGTGCACGAGCACGTTTTTTAAGCTGGACGAGTCCGTAAGCACCGCTGGTATTGAGAGTTGCAGTGGCGGTAAATATGCCTGTACGCTCCCTTTTTGGAGCCTAACGCAGCCCTTCTAAGAACTCTAAATACCAGAGTTGTTTAAAAGGTGCGGGGGGGGGGGGGGGGGGGAAAGCACGCGTAGCTAACGCACCCCTTTGGCCGCAGAACTCTAAATCTAGGCGTAAGTTGGTAATTGAATCAGAGCTTTTTCACTATTGTTCTGCTCATTTAGCTAAAATGCGCTGCTATTTTTCTCTTAATCCAAATGGATAAATACAATATGCCTTTATGTCACGATTACATATTAAGTGGACATTCCATTAAGTTATTTTTCAGAATAATGAATGTTCTTCAAAATGAATATACAGTACTGATAGATGTGAGTGATTTCCATGAAATGTGGTTTGAGTACTTTCCAGGATACATGTTTGTGACTTAAATGTTACAAAACATATTTAAAAGGCCATTCACAGATATAAACCTGTGTTGAGCTTCCAATTTTTTTGATATCCATGAGAGCAGAGTATTTTTGTGTATTTTTTGAACAAAAGATCAAAAGGTTAAACAATTTTCACATCCTTCTATGATCATATTTACCAAGGGTGCCAATATTAGTGGAGGGCACTGTAGCACTGTATGTATATGTATATGTATATATATATATATATATATATATATATATATATATATATATATACACTATATATATATATATATGCAGAAATCTAAAAAAACAAGCGCAAAGCTACACCTCTCATAGTGCAAATAAATTTAATACGATAAAACAATTGAATATACAAAAAAAAACGTCTGAGAGTAATTCCTACTCACAAGTGTGACCCCAATCTAATGAGGTAAATATTGGCAGGCGGATCTTAAAGTGTCCCCACTTATGTTAGACAACTGCTCCCAAAGTGGTAGAAGAGTCTCCTCACTGTTAATGTCCCCAGTGATGTCCAAGGTAGACAGTGGCGTCACTAGGGGGGTGCGGGGGGTGCAGGCCGCACCTGGGTGACACCCTCCAGGTGTCACTCCAGGGCGTGACAATGTTGAGATGCATAGATTATTTTATTAGAGGCTGGTATTTGTGAACATTAGTGGGACTGGGGAAGTTGTAGACACACAATTTTTTTGCTCCTTGAGCCAGTGCTGCAATTTCAACAAATAGTTTTCCCGGCTGCCTTTGCTTGTTTGTACTTTGCTCCTCCCCTGCCCAATTTCACTATGAATGTTGTGGGTGTGCCGTGGGGCTTGCAAAGTTGCGCTGCTAGCCTAAACCTGCCTGCCTATCTGTGCTCACTGCTCAGTGACATGCAGCCCTGGGCTGTGCACTGACAGACTTGGAACAGAGTCAGAGAGCAGAATTTTCATAGTTTGCGCGCCTAAACCTTTTCTTCAGTGATTTAGTTTAGAGTGCTCTGTTTATCTTAAATTTGATGTTCTGCTGAGCAAGGGAGCAGCTCTAGGCATGAGCTTCATAATTAATGCAGTGCAGTTTACATATTTTGTATGTGTGTGTCTGAGTTTTTGTGTGTCTCAGTGTTTTTGTGTGTGTGTTTTTGTGTGTGTGTCTGAGTGTGTTTCCGAGTGTTTGTGTGTGCATCTGAGTATGTTTTTAAGTGTGTCTGAGTGTTTGTATGTGTGTTTGCCTGTGTTTTTGTGTGTGTCTGCTTTCTGGGAGGGGGGTGACACCATGACTTACTGCACCGGGTGACACCAACCCTAGTGACGCCACTGAAGGTAGATAATAGTCCATTAATAACAGTTTATGCTGTCCTAGAGATCAGGACTATCTTACTGCTCCTGAAATGTCAGTCCAAGGCTTGTAAAGTAATGCTGGGAGTAGCTGCAGCGCAGACCTGTGTTTTAGCGTGCGGTACAAAATCTCCTAAGCAGTGTGTAGTTCACGAGTGACGTAAGGTGGGCGTGGCCTTACGCGTTTCACGGAAAACATCCGCTTCGTCAGAGGCTTGATGTACGCCCACCTTACCAGCTGCACTTTTGAGACAGCGCATGGGTACACACCCACCCTACGTCAATCCGAAATTAGAACTTGTCAAACTTGTGTGGAGCAATAGAAAGTCCGATCAAACCAATTGCTTAAAACCTAGTGAGAATATAGCACAATGTAAAATCCTATTTAGACAAGTGAGTAGTGTAACCCTGCGCTGGGAAAGGTAATTAGTAAACCAAGGAAAACAGGAGAAACCCTTATCTCCAAATAACTACCAGAAAAAATAATTTAAACAGCCTCTTCCTCAAAAGAGAGAAAAGGGGCTTTTAAATACCTTGGCGCTGCAGATTGCGGCTAAAACTAATAATAAAGAAATATGCTCTGTTATAAGTCAAGGTGCACAAAGTAAAAACTTGGCCTCAGATTGGGTAACAATATAAAAAAATATATTTATTTGATACAATGTTTAAAAGCTGATCAGCGGGGAAATGGATTAAAAAATGTAACAAATATTTGCAATATATATTTGCACAAGAAATTACAGTACAAATGACTAAAGTAGGTGAAAACTAAAAATTGAATACACAAAATTGAATACATAAAAGTAAAAACCCCTATCTAAATAAACCAAAAACAAACTAAATAAGTGTAGCATCAAATAAATAAATGAATAACAAAACAAATTAGTTTAGTAGGAAAAGAGGACAAATTGAGCCCTGTGGTAAATCCAGCCGGTGGAAATCACAACGAAGATAGTCGACATCCACAGCTGAAGTTAGATTCGGCAGAGTGGTGCTGGAACGAGAAATTGATCCAGATGAAACAGAGCCAGAAAACCAAAATTAAGGTGTTCACTTTTACTTACACCATGTCTTGGTTTCTGCAGTGGCGATGAAATCCTTTGGGTGGGCTGCAGCAGAGCCAGATAAGTTTTGAAAGCGGTGAAGATTTTCCTTTTTGCGGTCCAGCTCAAGTTTGGAACAAACACAGATGCCGGTCTGTGAACGTGGTGCAGCGTCAATTGGCGTGTAGTGGGAGGAGCAACGCGTTTCAGCCCGATCAGGGCCTTTGTCAAGCTCCAGAAGAGTGTCTGGCAGAGACTTTTAAACCTTGTATCTAAGCATCTTAGATACAAGGTTTAAAAGTCTCTGCCAGACACTCTTCTGGAGCTTGACAAAGGCCCTGATCGGGCTGAAACGCGTTGCTCCTCCCATTACACGCCAATTGACGCTGCACCACGTTCACAGACCGGCATCTGTGTTTGTTCCAAACTTGAGCGGGACCGCAAAAAGGAAAATCTTCACCGCTTTCAAAACTTATCTGGCTCTGCTGCAGCCCACCCAAAGGATTTCATCGCCACTGCAGAAACCAAGACATGGTGTAAGTAAAAGTGAACACCTAAATTTTGGTTTTCTGCCTCTGTTTCATCTGGATCAATTTCTCGTTCCAGCACCACTCTGCCGAATCTAACTTCAGCTGTGGATGTCGACTATCTTCGTTGTGATTTCCACCGGCTGGATTTACCACAGGGCTCAATTTGTCCTCTTTTCCTACTAAACTAATTTGTTTTGTTATTCATTTATTTATTTGATGCTACACTTATTTAGTTTGTTTTTGGTTTATTTAGATAGGGGTTTTTACTTTTGTGTATTCAATTTTGTGTATTCAATTTTTAGTTTTCACCTACTTTAGTCATTTGTACTGTAATTTCTTGTGCAAATATATATTGCAAATATTTGTTACATTTTTTAATCCATTTCCCCGCTGATCAGCTTTTAAACATTGTATCAAATAAATATATTTTTTTATATTGTTATCCAATCTGAGGCCAAGTTTTTACTTTGTGCACCTTGACTTATAACAGAGCAAAATCCTATTTAACAACACACTACAATAATAAATACCATATTTACAACACTAGCCAATGTTTTTAAAAAATTACTTTGTGTTATCCATATATCATGATTTAAATTCCTATTTCACAACACACAAAATATGGATAGTAATAGTAATACGTTAACAACAAACATAAATTTGATAAAACATAAAAATTAAAAGATAAACCATCCTCATAAAAAATGTAGAGCCCTTATATACACTCCCTGATTGTGTGTGCATATCCAAATTTTATTATATTCCTTATTATCTAGTATTAAATATTTGTTCAAACATTTGATGACTGTACTAAAAGAGAAGCTATTAAATGCAGGGACAACACTATTTTCTGTCTTAAACTATACCTCCCACTGTGTCAATAATTTAATTATTATTTCTAAATGACATTGAAAAAAAGTTGATGTTATTTATTTTTTTATTTTTTAAATATTTTTATTTATTATAGCCATTCCAAACATGACAAAAAATCATAATATCAACAAAATTGTTGTCATGCAGGACAAACCAAATTTGTCAGCAATATCTTCTCTAAAAATGCTAAACAAAAAGAAACAAAAACAGCCGTCAGGATCAGAGAAAACAATTTTTAAACTATATTTTGTCCTTATAAGTTTAACCGTATCCGATAACATTGTAGTGGCTAATATTTACCAGCTATACAGAAATAAAAACACTAGAAGGAAAAAAAAAAAAAACAACATACAAAGGAAAAAAGGGAGAGAAAAAAAAGAAAAAGGGGAAAGCAAGCCCCCCATACCAGGATCGAATATAAAATACACGCTGATCGCCCGAATTCATCATTACCCTTCTTAGTCTATATCACCCGCATTCCTTAACCAGGTATCCGGGAACACCTGTAGTATCACCAGCTCAGCAAAGCTTACCGACGCCAAAAAGGGCAGCAAGATCTGCTTCTGGAGGCAGAAAGTGTATGACTTAATAATCGGGCCCAGCTTTCCAAGAATTTTCTGATTCTTCTTTCTGATACTTGCTGTAAATGAAAAGATTAAAAGATAATCTGAGCTTGGATGTCCCTCAGTACTGACGCGAGAGAAGGGGGTGTCTTTGATATCCATTTTTTGAAGATATTATATCTCACAATTAGTATAATAATATTTAGGATATACAGAGACAAATTGGCTCTTGCATCAGGAAAAAGCAACAGTATATCTTTCAGAGAAAGGGAGATTGTAGTTTTAAAAACTCTATTATACCAGTATTGAATCTTTAGCCACAATTGCGAAATTTTAGGGCAGGTCCATAACATATGGCAAATATCCGCCTGAGCACATGAGCAATGTTTGCACTTAAAGGATTTACCCGGAAAAAACTTAGCTAATTTCGCTGGGGAATAATAATAGTTATTTAAAAGTTTTAAGTGAGATTCTTTCCAGTTTACTGCTATAGGGTATCTAGCCACTGTTGCCAGGCTGTTGATTAACATCTCCCGGTCTATCACTGGAATATATGGTAACCAGGCTCGGATTAATTTATCCTCCTCCAGAATACCCTGTTTCGTCAACATAATGTCATAGATTAGTGAGATTGATGCATCCCCCATGTTAAATTTTCTAATACAAGTCTTAATCTCAGGCCATTCCCATCTTCCCATCGCATACCATCTTTGTCCACTAAGAAAATGTCGAATTTGAAAGTAAGCAAACCGATTAACACTCAGGAGAGAGAACTGCTCCCTAATAGTCTCCAAAGGTAAAATCTGACAATCAATATTAAGGAGCTGATTCAAATATACCAATCCCCCATTCTGCCAGATCTGAAAGCATTTTTGATCTAGCCCAGGTAAGAATAGGGGATTTCCTCTAATGGGTAAAAAATCAGAGAAAGACGGATCAACTTTACACAACTTACAAAACTTATGCCAGATCACAACTATGTTCCTTACTGAGATAAGGGAGAACACCCTTATCGGTAAAGACTGCGGAGCACAACGCAGAAGAGCCGTTAAAGACCAAGGTTTGACCAGAAGTGATTCTAGATCATATGTAGAAACCAAGTTAGCCTGAGCAATCCAGTCTACCGCTATTTTGATTAATGATGCCCAATTATATAATCTAATACTAGGTAGAGCCAAGCCTGCCCCTGTAAATTTCTGCATTAACCTATCATTCAAGATCCGAGGTTTTTTAGATTTCCACAGAAACTTCGAAAACCACGAAGACAGGTTCTTCAGATCCTTATTAGGGATAATAAGGGGTACATTTTGGAGATAATAAAGAATTTTAGGAAAAATTATAGTCTTTATTAGATTAACCGAGGCAGTAAGTGACAGTGGAAAAACCGCCCAGAGCTTGAGATCTTCCTGTATTTTCTGGAAAAGAGTCGTAAAGTTTGCCTGATACCACTGTTTCGGATTCCTATCTATCTCTAACCCCAGATATTTAATTTATTTATTCCCTATATATTATTCTATTCTGTCTTTACCTCAAGTTACAGCTCGACCACAATTATTATGCTATATGGTTACATGTGAAAGAATTTGTTGTTACTATTTTTGTAAATATTCAGATTATTATTATTGTTATTGTTCTACACCTAAAACTTTTTAGTATTAAATTAAGAATGCCTGGATATCCACTTCCCTGTTCATCCCATATGGCTACAAGGTCTGGAGGGAGTGGATCCAGAATGTCTCTCTTTGTCTTAGGCGTAACATCCTATCCCCCCTTCTCTCATCCAATATCACTTGTTCGAAAGCCTTAAACTTCAAACTGAACGGACCATTGTTATGCATCCTTCTAAAATGATCCGTCACTCCATGGGACAAATCTCCCTTTTCAATATTTGCAATATGCTCCAGTACTCTTCTCTTTACTGTTCTCTTGGTCCTGCCTATATACTGGAGATGACAACTGCACTCCAGAACATACACAACATATTTGGAGTGGAAGTTCATGGATGTTCTTATAGGCTTTGTAAAGCCATTCACATGTGATGTTATTTGTTTATTATTTGAATCAATTATTGGACATGTATTGCAATTTTTCCTATTGCATCTGAAAAAGCCAAAACTGGCTTTGTTTAACCAATTCACCTTATTAGGATCTTGTTTCAAACAGCTTGGAGCTAGAATATCTTTGAGATTCCTATTTTTCTTAAATACTACTCTTGGGATCTGATCCAAAGATTTTTTTAGGATAGGGTCTTCTAATAAGACATGCCAGTGATTTTTTATTACTCTCTTTATATCCCATGATTTTTCATTATATTTGGTTAAAAAAAGATTGTTCATCTTGTTACCCTCAAAGTTAGGTTTTTGTTTTTGCTGTAATAGTGTGGATCTTTCCAATTGGCGTGCCCTTGAGTATCCACTTTCAACTAGATCTTTGGTGTAGCCTTTTGCTCCAAATTTAGTTTTCAAAGGTTCCGATTCTTTATCAAAGGAGACAAGGCTCGAACAGTTCCTCCTCACCCTCTGAAATTGGCCATAAGGTATATTCTTTATCCAATTTTTGTGGTGTCCACTTTTGGCGTGGAGGAAACTGTTCAAGTCTGTCTCCTTTCTATGTAGACTAGGGGTGATTTTATCCTCAATCCCTGTTAGTATTACATCTAAAAATTCAATTTTAATTTTATTCATATTTTTAGTGAATTTCAAATTGAATTCATTTTGATTCACATAGTCAAAAAATCTATTTATTCCATTCTCATCCCCTTTCCAGAGGACTATTACATCATCTATAAATCGTTTCCAAACGATTAAATTATCCGTAAAGGGGTTGTTTTCCCATATATACTTGTCCTCCCATGTTCCCATATAGAGATGTGCATAGTTGGGGGCAAAGCGAGTACCCATCGCTGTGCCCCCAACTTGCAAGTAATAGTCCTTATTGAACAAGAAATAGTTCTTCTGTAAAATGAATTTTATTGCTTTTAATAAAAATTCTCTCTGCATAGGGGGTAAATGATCATATTTCTCAAAACTATATTTAATACTATCTACACCTGTATCATGTGGGATACAGGTGTAGAGAGAAGCAACATCCAGGGTCAACCAAATATAGTCGGGTTTCCACTGTATGCTCTCCATAATAGATAGAATAGGTGGAGTGTCCCATACATAAGATTTTAAAGTAATGATCATAGGTTTCAAATAGTAATCTACAAATTGAGAGAGATTACTGGTCAAGGAATTAATGCCCGAAATTATAGGGCGTTCTGGCGGTTGTTGTAAATTTTTATGGACTTTCGGCAAATGATAGAAAATTGCCACTCTACATTTGTCCATTAAGAGAAAGTCATATTCATCCTTTGAGATGATGCCTATTCTTAAATTCTCAGTAAGAAGACTTTTTAATTCTTTAATTAAGGTATTTGTGGGGTCTCCCTTTAGTTTCAAATAGGTTATAGAGTCATTCAGGATTCTATAGGCTTCTGCCAAATAGTCTTCTCTATCCTGA
Source organism: Bombina bombina (assembly GCF_027579735.1). Lineage (NCBI taxonomy): Eukaryota > Metazoa > Chordata > Amphibia > Anura > Bombinatoridae > Bombina > Bombina bombina. Next base: position 178,553,465 of record NC_069507.1, read on the forward strand.
ATGACTATACTCCCCCCCCTTATCAGCTTCCCTAATTGTTATTGATGTATCTTGTTTTAATTTGTTTAAAGCCCTCATCTCAAATTCATTCAAATTAGTACTTTGTTTTGTTCTTGTAGTGTCTTTTTTACATAAATCCATAAGCTCTTTCTCTACTAGTTTGTAGAAGACTGGTATGTGATTCCCTTGTGAATATAGGGGATAAAAAATGGACTTAGGTTTAAAAGATGGTCCATTTTTATAATCTAGATTAGTTTTTTCTACGTCCATAAGTAGTTCCAAAGTTTACTGGTCTAGACCACTCAACAGTTTTTCCATACCCCAATTGTCACATTCCAGAGCTATCAAGCTGTTGAGGCTTTCAAAATCAGCCTCATTTAGATTAACTCCATTCTTTTTGTCATTAATCTTTGCGAAGTGTCTGTTTAAAGTTAACTTCCTAATAAATTGATTTAGATCAATGAAAAGATCAAAATCATTAGGAGTACTAGTTGTAGCAAAATTGAGCCCTTTGGCTAATAGACTTTGTTCAGAGGGGCTTAAGGAGCGTTTCTATAAATTAAATATTTTAGTATAGTTTTTACTTCGCTCTATTTTCTCCTTTTTATTTCGTACATGCCTTCCTCCTCTGTGTCCTCTTTGGACTCTATTCATCTTTTTAATTGTGCTGTTCTGGTGAGCTATTGGGCAATGGATGGGGTTTTTCCCCACGATTTTGGTGGTTTTAATTTTGTCCCTTTCTCTAAAAAAGGTGTTGGTGCGATAGCAATATCTGATTTATTTATTTCCAATTCCCTAAGACCCTGATTTTCTCCCATTGCTTCTCTATTCCTTATATCCAAATCACTTTCATGTGCTCTGAAGTAATGAGATTTATATTCTTGCTCTTCTCTCGGTGCATTGTACCTCCTATTCTGGTGTCCCCCTCTTGATATTCTACTGAATATTCATTCTGAGTATTGTATCTGGAAGGTTGATAATGTAAATTTTGTTTCTGTTTGTTTTTATTTTTGTTTTTATTTTTATTAAAATTATTAGATTTTGGTTGGCCATTAATATATGTTTTAGTATTCAAATTCAGATGATGATCGCTATACATAGATGCTCCTGTTTGTATATTTTAATTCTTCCACTGTGGTCTTAAATGATATGTATTGAGCTGTTAATCTTTTATACCTATATTCAATAATGCTGGACTATTTAATGGTGTGGTGTCCATTAGGGCTCCCCCTAGTTCCTGTTCATTTTCCATTCTAGCTTTTTCTAGTGTTTCTTCCACATCCCTTCTTATTTTCTTATTTTTTCTATTTTTAATTTCCATTTCATAAACATGTACTCTTTGTTTAGTTTCCTCATTCAATTGTTCATAAAGGACATCGCCTTTATGTCTTTCCAGTTCCTCCCTGATCTTATTTATTTCTTCAGTTAATTTTGAAAATTTATAATCTCTATATTTAACCAATATATTGATAAAAGTTTTTGAGCAGTCATTTAAAGCTTGCTCCCATTCCGTATGGAACTCTACGTCCGCTGGGTCAAAAATTGGTGTTTTTTTGTAACCTCAAACCTTTAGGAATAATTCCCTTTTTGATATTTCTATTTAATATTTTTTTATCATAGTACTGGTTTATCTGACCCTTTTTCTAAATTGATAAATAAATCTATGGGGTCTACATAGTTAGAATCCTTTTCATCCTCTTCTACAAAGGGACTACTATCTAGTTTTCTGTTTGAAAAGTAGTTTCCATAATGGAATGTTGACATATTGTACTGGGAGGTGCAGCTACCACAATAGAACCCAAAGATAAATAAAAAACACAAGATCACAAAGGTGAACTCAAGGAGATGAGTATCACCACTGTGAGCTAAGGCAGCGCACACTCTTAATTGATATATAAATTTCTGTAATGTTGAAACCTATTACCAAAATGAATAAATAATATATATGTCTGGAATACAAATGGATAATAGCAAAGTACAATCAGAAAATGTGTTAATAATAATTCATATACTTATCATACTCTGAAAGATCCTAATATAGGAAAATCAATGAAGAGTTTTGTCCTTCTGATGATCAGATGTAATAGGGGTTCAAAAAGCTGGTGTTCAATGCTGCTCGTCACAAAACAACTCAAGGTTCAATTTAAGTGAAAAGGTACAGCTGCAGAAATCTAAAAAAACAAGCGCAAAGATACACCTCTCATAGTGCAAATCAATTTAATACGATAAAACAATGGAATATACAAAAAAAAACGTCTGAGAGTAATTCCTACTCACAAGTGTGACCCCAATCTAATGAGGTAAGTATTGGCAGGCGGATCTTAAAGTGTCCCCACTTATGTTAGACAACTGCTCCCAATGTGGTAGAAGAGTCTCCTCGCTGTTAATGTCCCCAGTGATGTCCAAGGTAGATAATAGTCCGTTAATAACAGTTTATGCTGTCCTAGAGATCAGGAATATCTTACCGCTCCTGAAATGTCAGTCCAAGGCTTGTAAAGTAACGCTGGGAGTAGCTGCAGCGCAGACCTGTGTTTCAGCGTGCGGTACAAAATCTCCTAAGCAGCGTGTAGTTCACGAGTGACGTAAGGTGGGCGTGGCCTTACGTGTTTCACAGAAAACATCCGCTTCGTCAGAGGCTTGATGTACGCCCACCTTACCAGCTGTACTTTTGAGACAGCGCATGGGTACACGTCCACCCTACGTCAATCCGAAATTAGAACTTTTTAAATTTGTGTGGAGCAATAGAAAGTCCGATCAAACCAATTGTTTAAAACCTAGTGAGAATATAGCACAATGTAAAATCCTATTTAACAACACACTACAATAATAAATGCCATATTTACAACACTAGCCAATGTTTTTAAAAATTACTTTGTGTTATCCATATATCATGATTTAAATTCCTATTTCACAACACACAAAATATGGATAGTAATAGTAATACGTTAACAACAAACATAAATTAGATAAAACATAAAAATTAAAAGATAAACCATCCTCATAAAAAATGTAGAGCCCTTATATACACTCCTTGATTGTGTGTGCATAGCCAAATTTTATTATATTCCTTATTATCTAGTATTAAATATTTGTTCAAACAATTGATGACTGTATTAAAAGAGAAGCTATTAAATGCAGGGACAACACTATTTTCTGTCTTAAGCTATACCTCCCATTGTGTCAATAATTTAATTATTAATTATAAATGACATTGAAAAAAAGTTGATGTTATTTATTTATTCCCTATATATTATTCTATTCTGTCTTTACCTCAAATTACAGCTCAACCACAATTAGTATGCTATATGGTTACTAGTGAAAGAATTTGTTGTTACTATTTTTGTAAATATTCAGATTATTATTATTGTTATTGTTCTACACCTAAAACTTTTTAGTATTAAATTAAGAATGCCTGGATATCCACTTCCCTGTTCATCCCATATGGCTCCAAGGTCTGGAGGGAGTGGATCCAGAATGTCTCTCTTTGTCTTAGGCGTAACATCCTATTCCCCCTTCTCTCATCCAATATCACTTGTTCGATAGCCTTAAACCTCAAACTGGATGGATCATTTTTATGTATCCTTCTAAAATGATCCGTCACTCCATGGGACAAATCTCCCTTTTCAATATTTGCAATATGCTCCAGTACTCTTCTCTTTACTTTTCTCTTGGTCCTGCCTATATACTGGAGATGACAACTGCACTCCAGAACATACACGACATATTTGGAGTGGCAGTTCATGGATGTTCTTATAGGCTTTGTAAAGCCATTCACATGTGATGTTATTTGTTTATTATTTGAATCAATTATTGGACATGTATTGCAATTTTTCCTATTGCATCTGAAAAAGCCAAAACTGGCTTTGTTTAACCAATTCACCTTATTAGGATCTTGTTTCAAACAGCTCGGAGCTAGAATATCTTTGAGATTCCTATTTTTCTTAAATACTACTCTTGGGATCTGATCCAAAGATTTTTTTAGGATAGGGTCTTCTAATAAGACATGCCAGTGTTTTTTTATTACTCTCTTTATGTCCCATGATTTTTCATTATATTTGGTTAAAAAAAGATTGTTCATCTTGTTACCCTCAAAGTTAGGTTTTTGTTTTTTGCTGTAATAGTGTGGATCTTTCCAATTGGTGTGCCCTTGAGTATCCACTTTCAACTAGATCTTTGGGGTAGCCTTTTGCTCCAAATTTAGTTTTCAAATGTTCCGATTCTTTATCAAAGGAGACAAACGCTCGAACAGTTCCTCCTCACCCTTTGAAATGGCCATAAGGTATATTCTTTATCCAATTTTTGTGGTGTCCACTTTTGGTGTGGAGGTAACTGTTTGAGTCTGACTCCTTTCTATATAGACTAGTGGTGATTTTATCCTCACTCCCTGTTAGTATTACATCTAAAAATTCAATTTTAATTTTATTCATATTTTTAGTGAATTTCAAATTGAATTCATTTTGATTCACATAGTCAAAAAATCTATTTATTCCATTCTCATCCCCTTTACAGATGACTATTACATAATCTATTAATCGTTTCCAAACGATTAAATTATCCTTAAAGGGGTTGTTTTCCCATATATACTTGTCCTCCCATGTTCCCATATAGAGATTTGCATAGTTGGGGGCAAAGCGAGTACCCATCGCTGTGCCCCCAACTTGCAAGTAATAGTCCTTATTGAACAAGAAATAGTTCTTCTGTAAAATTCATTTTATTGCTTTTAATAAAAATTCTCTCTGCATAAGGGTTAAATGATCATATTTCTCAAAACTATATTTTATACTATCTACACCTGTATCATGTGGGATATAGGTGTAGAGAGAAGCAGCATCCAGGGTCAACCAAATATAGGGAGTGTATATAAGGGCTCTACATTTTTTATGAGGATGGTTTATCTTTAAATTTTTATTTCTAATTTATGTTTGTTGTTAAAGTATTACTATTACTATCCATATTTTGTGTGTTGTGAAATAGGAATTTAAATCATGATATATAGATAACACAAAGTATTTTTTTAAAAACATTGGCTAGTTTTGTAAATATGGCATTTATTATTGTAGTGTGTTGTTAAATAGGATTTTACATTGTGCTATATTCTCACTAGGTTTTAAACAATTGGTTTGATCGGACTTTCTATTGCTCCACACAAATTTGACAAGTTCTAATTTCGGATTGACGTAGGGTGGGCTTGTACCCATGTGCTGTCTTAAAAGTACAGCTGGTAAGGTGGGCGTGCATCAAGCCTCTGACGAAGCAGATGTTTTCCGTGAAACACGTAAGGCCACACCCACCTTACGTCACTCGTGAACTACACACTGCTTAGGAGATTTTGTACCGCACGCTGAAACACAGGTCTGCGCTGCAGCTACTCCCAGCATTACTTTACAAGCCTTGGACTGACATTTCAGGAGCGGTAAGATAGTCCTGATCTCTAAAACAGCATAAACTGTTATTAACGGACTATTATCTACCTTGGACATCACTGGGGACATTAACAGTGAGGAGACTCTTCTACCACATTGGGAGCAGTTGTCTAACATAAGTGGGGACACTTTAAGATCCGCCTGCCAATACTTACCTCATTAGATTGGGGTCACACTTGTGAGTAGGAATTACTCTCAGACGTTTTTTTAGTATATTCCATTGTTTTATCGTATTAAATTGATTTGCACTATGAGAGGTGTATCTTTGCGCTTGATTTTTTAGATTTCTGCAGCTGTACCTTTTAACTCAAATTGAACCTTGAGTTGTTTTGTGACGAGCAGCATTGAACACCAGCTTTTTGAACCCCTATTACATCTGATCATCAGAAGGACAAAACTCTTCATTGATTTTCCTATATTAGGATCTTTCAGAGTATGACAAGTATATGAATTATTATTAACACATTTTCTGATTGTACTTTGCTATTATCCATTTGTATTCCAGACATATATATTATTTATTCACCTTGAGTTCACCTTTGTGATCGTGTGTTTTTTATTTATCTTTGGGTTCTATTGTGGTAGCTGCACCTCCCAGTACAATATGTCAACATGCCATTATGGAAACTACTTTTCAAACAAAAGACTAGATAGTAGTTCCTCTGTAGAAGAGGATTCTAACTATGTAGACCCCATAAATGTATTTATCAATTTAGAAAAACTCAGCAAGGGTTAGATAAACCAGTACTATGATAAAAAAATATTAAAGAGATATATTAAAAAGGGAATTATTCCTAAAGGTTTGAGGTTACAAAAAACACCAATTTTTGACCTAGCGGACGTAGAGTTCCATACGGAATGGGAGCAAGCTTTAAATGACTGCTCAAAAACTTTTATCAATATATTGGTTTAATATAGAGATTATAAATTTTCAAAATTAACTGAAGAAATAAATAAGATCAGGGAGGAACTGGAAAGACATAAAGGTGATGTCCTTTATGAACAATTGAATGAGGAAACTAAACAAAGAGTACATGTTTATGAAATGGAAATTAATAATAGAAAAAATAAGAAACTAAGAAGGGATGTGGAGGAAACACTAGAAAAAGCTAGAATGGAAAATGAACAGGAACTAGGGGGAGCCCTAATGGACACCACACCATTAAATAGTCCAGCATTATTGAATATAGGTATAAAAGATAAACAGCTCAATACATATCATTTAAGACCACAGTGGAAGAATCAAAATATACAAACAGGAGCATCTATGTATAGAGATCATCATCTGAATTTGAATACTAAAACATATATTAATGGCCAACCAAAATCTAATTTTTTTTTTTTTTTTTTTTAAATGACAGGCTTCCATCTTTAATGTGATCCTCCAACAAACAAAAATCCAGAGAAAAACACACAAATAAATAAATTATAAGGAACATTATAAATACATAAAAAACTACAACCCTAATTGTCTGCACATCCTTTCTTAATGGGGGCTCTAGGTGTGTTCACAGCTAACCAATCACATTTTATTTTTCATTGATTGCATTCTGATTGTGCAACATAACACACATATTTGTTATTTTATTTTTTTTAATACATTTTTATTGAGGAAATTCAATATAAAATATAAACATCACAGTGTATATTACATTGGGAATAAATTACAATAGGAATAGCTCTAGTAAGGCAGTACATATCTATTAAGACATATGAGTGCATAAGGTATAATTTCACAAACAATCTGCCCAGATAGAATAAAAATTCAAAATCTAATAATTTTAATAAAAATAAAAACAAAAATAAAAACAAACAGAAACAAAATGTACATTATCAACCTCCCAGATACAATACTCAGAATGAATATTCAGTAGAATATCAAGAGGGGGGACACCAGAATAGGAGGTACAATGCACCGAGAGAAGAGCAAGAATATAAATCTCATTACTTCAGAGCACATGAAAGTGATCTGGATATAAGGAATAGAGCAGCAATGCGAGAAAATCAGGGTCTTAGGGAATTGCAAAGAAATAAATCAGATATTGCTATCGCACCAACACCTTTTTTAGAGAAAGGAACAAAATTAAAGCCACCAAAATCGTGGGGAAAAACCCCATCCATTGCCCAATACCTCACCAGAACAGCACAATTAAAAAGACGAATACAGTCCGAAGAGGACACAGAGGAGGAAGACATGTACGAAATAAAAATGAAAAAATAGAGCGAAGTAAAAACTATACTAAAATATTTAATTTATAGAAACGCTCCTTAAGCCCCTCTGAACAAAGTCTATTAGCCAAAGGGCTCAATTTTGCTCCAACTAGTACTGCTAATGATTTTGATCTTTTAATTGATCTAAATCGATTAATTAGGAAGTTAACTTTAAACAGACACTTCGCAAAGATTATTGACAGAAAGAATGGAGTTAATCTAAATGAGGCTGATTTTGAAAGCCTCAACAACTTGATAGCTCTGGAATGTGATAATTGGGTATGGAAAAACTGTTGAGTGGTCTAGACCAGTACACTTTGGAACTTCTTATGGAGCTACAAAAAACTAATCTAGATTATAAAAATGGACCATCTTTTAAACCTAAGTCCATTTTTTATCCCATATATTCACAAGGGAATCACATACCAGTCTTCTACAAACTAGTAGAGAAAGAGCTTATGGATTTATGTAAAAAAGACACTACAAGAACAAAACAAAGTACTAATTTGAATGAATTTGAGATGAGGGCTTTAAACAAATTAAAACAAGATATATCAATAACAATTAGGGAATCGGATAAGGGGGGAGTATAGTCATTCAGGATAGAGAAGACTATTTGGCAGAAGCCTATAGAATCCTGAATGACTCTACAACCTATTTGAAACTAAAGGGAGACCCCACAAATAGCTTCATTAAAGAATTAAAAAGTCTTCTTACTGAGAATTTAAGAATAGGCATCATCTCAAAGGATGAATATGACTTTCTCTTAATGGACAAATGTAGAGTGGCAATTTTCTATCATTTGCCGAAAGTCCATAAAAATTTAGAACAACCGCCAGGACGCCCTATAATTTCGGGCATTAATTCCTTGACCAGGAATCTCTCTCAATTTGTAGATTACTATTTGAAACCTATGGTTATTACTTTAAAATCTTATGTACGGGACACTCCACATATTCTATCTATTATGGAGAGCATACAGTGGAAACCCGACTATATTTGTGTGACCCTGGATGTTGCTTCTCTCTACACCTGTATCCCACATGATACAGGTGTAGATAGTATAAAATATAGTTTTCAGAAATATGATCATTTACCCCCTATGCAGAGAGAATTTTTATTAAAAGCAATAAAATTAATTTTACAGAAGAACTATTTCTTGCTTAATAAGGACTATTACTTGCAAGTTGGGGGCACAGTGATGGGTACTCGCTTTGCCCCCAACTATACAAATCTCTATATGGGAACATGGGAGGACAAGTATATATGGGAAAACAACCCCTTTAAGGATAATTTAATCATTTGGAAATTATTTATAGATGATGTATTAGTCATCTGGAAAGGGGATGAGGATGGAATAAAAAGATTTTTTGGCTATGTGAATCAAAATGAATTCAATTTGAAATTCACTAAAAATATGAATAAAATTAAAATTGAATTTTTAGATGTAATACTAACAGGGAGTGAGGATAAAATCACCACTAGTCTATATAGAAAGGAGACAAACTCGAACAGTTACCTCCACACCAAAAGTGGACACCACACAAATTGGATAAAGAATATACCTTATGGCCAATTTCAGAGGGTGAGGAGGAACTGTTCGAGCCTTGTCTCCTTTAATAAAGAATCAGAACATTTGAAAACTAAATTTGGAGAAAAAGGCTACACCAAAGATCTAGTTGAAAGTGGATACTCAAGGGCACGCCAATTGGAAAGATCCACACTATTACAGCAAAAACAAAAACCTAACTTTGAGGGTAACAAGATGAACAATCTTTTTTTAACCAAATATAATGAAAAATCAATGGAGATAAAGAGAGTAATAAAAAAACACTGGCATGTCTTATTAGAAGACCCTATCCTAAAAAAATCTTTGGATCAGATCCCAAGAGTAGTATTTAAGAAAAATAGGAATCTCAAAGATATTCTAGCTCCGAGCTGTTTGAAACAAGATCCTAATAAGGTGAATTGGTTAAACAAAGCCAGTTTTGGCTTTTTCAGATGCAATAGGAAAAATTGCAATACATGTCCAATAATTGATTCAAATAATAAACAAATAACATCACATGTGAATGGCTTTACAAAGCCTATAAGAACATCCATGAACTTCCACTCCAAATATGTTGTGTATGTTCTGGAGTGCAGTTGTCATCTCCAGTATATAGGCAGGACCAAGAGAACAGTAAAAGAGAAGAGTACTGGAGCATATTGCAAATATTGAAAAGGGAGATTTGTCCCATGGAGTGACGGATCATTTTAGAAGGATACATAAAAATGATCCGTCCAGTTTGAGGTTTAAGGCTATCGAACAAGTGATATTGGATGAGAGAAGGGGGAATAGGATGTTTCGCCTAAGACAAAGAGAGACATTCTGGATCCACTCCCTCCAGACCTTGGAGCCATATGGGATGAACAGGGAAGTGGATATCCAGGCATTCTTAATTTAATACTAAAAAGTTTTAGGTGTAGAACAATAACAATAATAATAATCTGAATATTTACAAAAATAGTAACAACAAATTCTTTCACAAGTAACCATATAGCATACTAATTGTGGTCGAGCTGTAACTTGAGGTAAAGACAGAATAGAATAATATATAGGGAATAAATAAATAACATCAACTTTTTTTCAATGTCATTTATAATTAATAATTAAATTATTGACACAGTGGGAGGTATAGTTTTAAGACAGAAAATAGTGTTGTCCCTGCATTTAATAGCTTCTTTTTTAGTACAGTCATCAATTGTTTGAACAAATATTTAATACTAGATAATAAGGAATATAATAAAATTTGGATATGCACACACAATCAGGGAGTGTATATAAGGGCTCTACATTTTTTATGAGGATGGTTTATCTTTTAATTTTTATGTTTTATCTAATTTATGTTTGTTGTTAACGTATTACTATTACTATCCATATTTTGTGTGTTGTGAAATAGGAATTTAAATCATGATATATGGATAACACAAAGTAATTTTTTAAAAACATTGGCTAGTGTTGTAAATATGGCATTTTTTATTGTAGTGTGTTGTTAAATAGGATTTTACATTGTGCTATATTCTCACTAGGTTTTAAACAATTGGTTTGATCTGACTTTCTATTGCTCCACACAAATTTAAAAAGTTCTAATTTTGGATTGACGTAGGGTGGACGTGTACCCATGCGCTGTCTCAAAAGTACAGCTGGTAAGGTGGGCGTACATCAAGCCTCTGACGAAGCGGATGTTTTCCGTGAAACACGTAAGGCCACGCCCACCTTACGTCACTCGTGAACTACACGCTGCTTAGGAGATTTTGTACCGCACGCTGAAACACTGGTCTGCGCTGCAGCTACTCCCAGCGTTACTTTACAAGCCTTGGACTGACATTTCAGGAGCGGTAAGATAGTCCTGATCTCTAGGACAGCATAAACTGTTATTAACGGACTATTATCTACCTTGGACATCACTGGGGACATTAACAGTGAGGAGACTCTTCTACCACATTGGGAGCAGTTGTCTAACATAAGTGGGGACACTTTAAGATCCGCCTGCCAATACTTACCTCATTAGATTGGGGTCACACTTGTGAGTAGGAATTACTCTCAGACGTTTTTTTTTGTATATTCCATTGTTTTATCGTATTAAATTGATTTGCACTATGAGAGGTGTATCTTTGCACTTGTTTTTTTAGATTTCTGCATCTGTACCTTTTCACTCAAATTGAACCTTGAGTTGTTTTGTGACGAGCAGCATTGAACACCAGCTTTTTGAACCCCTATTACATCTGATCATCAGAAGGACAAAACTTTTCATTGATTTTCCTATATTAGGATCTTTCAGAGTATGATAAGTATATGAATTATTATTAACACATTTTCTGATTGTACTTTGCTATTATCCATTTGTATTCCAGACATATATATTATTTATTCATTTTGGTAATAGGTTTCAACATTACAGCAATTTAGATATCAATTAAGAGTGTGCGCCGCCCTAGCTCACAGTGGTGATACTCATCTCCTTGAGTTCTTGTGTTTTATATATATATATATATATATATATATATATATATATATATATATATATATATATATATATATATATATATATACAGGGCTCAAAATTTCCACTAGCCTACTAGCCATTGGCGTGTAAACATTTAACAGTAGCGAGTGAAAGTTAGTTAGTGAATGTTGAGTCTGAAGTCTGGTGGCAGGTTGTAAGTAGCAAAGTTGGCACACTGTATTTGCAGACTGTACATTCCTATTGCAGCACTGACAAACACACATTTTGGGCTATGTGCTAAAACTATTATCTAAAGGGATATTTTATATCCATGAAAGTGCAAGGATATGTTATTCCTCTAGGGCTGTAGGGAACCCATTAGTGCTTAGACTGTTACTTCTGAGAGGGTAAACAGGGCAAAGAGATAGAAATTGTTGTGAAAGTGGAGAATAAGTGTTAAGAGAGAATGGTGAAAAAAAGAGTGAAGAGTTACGAGAGTAAGGAAAGAGAGTGTAAAGAGAAGATATGGCCTAAGAGAGAAAGGAGAGAGTAAAAAGAGAGATTGGAGAGAGGAGGGAGTTGAGAAAGATAGTTAAGAGCGAGAAGGGAGAGATGATAATTATTAAAAAAAAAAAAAAATCTCCTGGTCTGCTACGACCTTCCATGACTGCCAACACTTTCTGCACTCGTTATGTTCAACAACTTCCTTTTCCTATCCAGCTGTGTCTTCCACAGAACATCTAGTTGATGTTTCTAACTGCTATGAATGTATTTTTTTTAATTTATTACTGTATATAGCATTATTTAATATATTATGGTAGAAAATAAAAACAATATAACAAGATGTTTCACAATGCCTAAACATATGCAAAGAGGGGTTGAAATAGTGGGTGTGGTGTGGGTGGGAATAGAAGTGGCGAGTAACATTTTGTCCTGGCTAGTAACTTAGGACTTGACATATATATATTAAACTTCCTTTATTGAAATCTATCTCCTTTCGATGACCGCATACTGATCTTGGCTCAGGAGCATGCACATGTCTTGAGCATTATACTATAACATTGTTCTAAATATTGCTGCCATATAGTGCTCAAGATAAGTACATGCTTCTGAGCTTACCTCAGTATGCTGTCATGGAAAAGAGCTACATCTCAACAAAGGACACCGAGATTAAGAGGTAAGTTTGATAATAAATGTAAATTCGAAATGTGTATGTAATTAAATAGGTGATGTAATTGATGATATACAGAACAAAAAGGTGAGGCGGTGCAAAGGTATGCAAAGCTCAAATTCTATTTATTGCAGCAGGATAAAATAAACACATAAAACACTTGCAAGTAAGGAAAACAGGCTTGACTCATTTCGGCTAATGCTGTCATCAGAAACTTAAAACATCTACACACATGCAGCCCTTTATAGGCACTCAAATATTCTGATAGGTCCACACCAGTTGATCATTCAGTAAGATATCCCCTCCTGCTGGATTAACCCTTCACACCCCCAAACCAAGTTCAGACTGACACAAGGATATAGAGCTTTGAAACTTTTAAGCTCATATAAATATATCTACAATGGTCATGTGAATAAACATAAGGATAATAAACCCTTCTACAATATTACTTATTTAGTAAAGTATTGAGGAACAATTGTTACTTATTTATTTACAGACTCTCAGGCCCCATGTAACTTAATTCTCACTAATACTGCTATTACCATATACCAAATAAATGGAGACTCACTTAGACATATTTTGTGTCATGCTTAAATTTAAGTTTAAAGGAAAAGGAATACATTTGAACAGGAGACCTTTAAAGGGACATGCCACCCACATTTTTTCTTTTATGATTTAGAAAGAGAATGCAATTATAAACATCTTTCTAATTGACTTATATTATCTAATTTGTTTTATTCTCTTGATATTCTTTGATGAAAAGCATATCTAGATATGATCACTAGCTGCTGATTGGTTGCTGCACAAAGAAGCCTCGTGTGATTGGCTCACCATGTGCATTGCTTTTTCTTCAACTAAGAATATCTAGAAAATGAAGCAAAATAAATAATGGAAGTAAATTGTAATGTTGTTTAAATTTCTATTCTCTATCTGAATCATGAAAGAAAGATTTTGGGTTTACTGGCCCTTTAATAACTTCTATCTCCAGTCATTAACTATGTCTGCCTCAGTATTAAAACCATCAGGCAATCTAGTTTGTAATACAAAGATCCAGAAAGCCTCCCTTCTAGATAACAGGCTATCGATATTTCCACCTCTCTCTGGAGTCCACACTTTGTCTATGACCAACCACTTAAAAGTTTCCACTTGGCCATTATGTTTCTCAATAAAGTGTTCTGCAAGGGCAGACCAGGGAGTCGTTGTAGAGATATCATTCAGATGCTCCCTTATTCTTACCCTTAGGGGGCGCTTCCTCAGTATCAACTTACAATAAAAGAGTAGAGAATATATATCTGATATAATGGGTCATTAAATTGAGTAGACTGTCAGCCTTAGCTAAGGTAGATGACCGCAGATATAGAACTTTGTTAACAGTGGGAATAGAAAATAATATTATAAAAGCTAAAAATGGTGTATAAAACAATATTATTAAGATACAATAATGTTATCAGTGTGGGTATTGACAGAAATAATAAAATTGAAAAAAAACAAAAATCAGAAATAAAAAAAATAATAAAAAAAAAAAAAAAATATATATATATATATATATATATATATATATATATATATATATATATATATATATATATATATATATATATAAAAACTATGATAGTTCTTATAACCAAAATGTTGATGATCCAGATGTTTAGGCTGCAAACAGAGGCACCAACATGGCCTAATATTGCCCATACAAGAGAAAATCACAGCACAAGAAAATGTGAGTACTCACAAACAAAAAGCACCCAATTGGTGCTAATGGAGCAGGCTGAAACTTCACAGTAGTCCAGCACACTGGATCCTTGGCACAGAAACAGTCCTTGGCACAGAAACAGTCATGTGTCTTCTGGAAATCCAATGTTCAAGTGCCTATAAGTGTGTGAGAAAGCAAACCAACATGGTCCAGTATCATCAGGACAAGGAGAAAATAGCCCCAAATGAAAGCACTTACTAGAAGGTGAGCACCTGCAGGTGCAAGTTCAGCAAACTGGAACCAAATCGTCGCCCAGTAGACTATAATTGGATTATCCTCAGAAAAGATCAGGAACAGTGAAAAATTGTCACAGGAGGTGATAAAAACCACAAGAAGAAGTGTATATAAAAAATTAAAAAGTCTTTATTAACACAGCGATGCGTTTCTCAGCCTACTCAGGGCTGTTTCATCAGGCTATAACAAACATTGTAATACACTTGCTATTTAACAGAAATCTAAAATACAAGAAACTATTGTGATAGGATAATCCATTAAATTACTGCACCTGTCTGTAATCACCTATTGTGTGGTTGTTAGGGTAACCATTGCAAACACATATAGATAATATGGTATCCAACATGTCATATCTCATTAAAATACAATATATATCACAAACATGCAATCAAAAATGTCATAATGCATAAAAAAAAATATATAAAAAAATATAAAAAACCTCTTATGCTTGATCTGTCTCAATTGAGATAAATGTAACCAACATTAAACATTATAAAAACAATTGCTGAAACCAGACATAGCATAAAAAAAATCAACAAAGTGCATCTGTTGTTACATCCATAATCCTTGCAATGAATAAACCCTTATTTTGCAGTGTATTAAAACACTAAAACACTAAAACCCATTGTGATAGTTTTATATCTGCTAAACTTGCGTTGGTGCTAACTTACTGTTATTCGAGATGCCATATGAGAAACTTTTCCTTAACTCATTAGTATTTGAATTTATATAAAATCAGTATTTGATTCAGAAATCGGGCTGTAACCGAACGATCAGTAAAACAGCCCTTTACCGGATAATATCGTAGCAAACAACATGTCTCCAGGGACAGCTGTGTGTATAAACGTCAGATGACAGATACCAGATATACACTGTTGATAGGTCTGTTGTGGGGAGGGAGTGTAATAGTACAACCTATCAAGAAAGGTTTGTAGTAAGCCTATCAAGTGGAGTATAAAGAGAAGCAGTAAAGGGAATATCAAATAGAGATACATGTAAGAGCGTGCAATGTTACCTGTCACGCCTTCAACAATGCCTGTGTGTGTAGTGTGTTCCGATATTGGAAACTCGTGATTGGTTAATGCAAAAGTCAATCTAAAGCCAGAATCTTACAAACTCATGTGTGTCATTTCTTACCTGTCGGTAGTAATTGCTAGGGGTGAGGGCAGAAGTACAGGATAGCAACTAAATAAAATTGTATATTAAACATGGATATTTAAATTTGGTAAATGTATCAACTTAGAAGATAGTATTATATGTAAGTAATGTGTTTCTTGTACATATGTACTAACAGTTATCACTCTAGATAAGTTGTTATAATATAATATAAGGAAGCTGTTTAGAGGAAAAGATTCTGCACAACGTGAAATTTAAACTAATGTTTAGTATATACAAAATATAAACAGATTGTTGTATTAAATAAATAGTGTAGTATATTCAGATTCTAAATTAAGTGTATATGGTATTGGCTATTTAATATAATTACAATATATGAATATAACAGAACAGACCATAGTGTTATAATAAATAGATCTGAATAAAGAAAACTATGATCTATGTAAGGGATATAAAATTGTATAATAATGTGAACAATGTGTGACATATTATTTAATAAACAAGAATAATATAATATATACAATGTAAGTGTAAAGTAAAATCGTATTGGGAAAAAGTGTAAAACCTGATTTAGGTGTGTAATTTAATTCTTTATCAACTAGTGTATTAATTTGTGTATTTATAAGAATTATATATTTTGTGATTGATAAATTTTATATAACTAAAGAAGTGATATATAAGGAAAATTGTGCTATAAGGACTGACTGTGAGATGGTAGTCATTGATCAAAATAACCTAATTAAACTGGAACCAGTGGAATGATAAGTTAAATATATAATAATGGGGGTAATATGTTGGAACTGACATGTAAAATAATGGGGGTAATATGTTGGAACTGACATGTAATAAGCCCATGTGATGAATTATCATTGGCACATAAGGGGTAACTCACAAAGCTTACTTCGCAATATTTCATGGGCCCCTAGAAGACAGTGACCAAAGTCACTCATAGCTAGAATATAAAGGGATATTAAGGTTCCAAAGTCACTCATAGCTAGAATATAAAGGGATATTAAGGTTCCAAAGTCACTCATAGCTAGAATATAAAGGGATATTAAGGTTCCAAAGTCACTCATAGCTAGAATATAAAGTGATATTAGGGTTCACTAACATTTGTATTAGGGAGTAGGGATAATATTCTATTTAAATCAAATTTCCACACAATCATTGTGTGATAGATAGATATAACTACATGAGCACATCCCATAGTATACTCAACATGTAAACTATAAAGTAACAAGATTGCTCAATATAAAGTACAGAAATAAATGGACAGAGGCTTCCACATAAACACAGCCTCTATAAGTGGTCAGCTTGCCAATATTTTATTAAAAAGCTGCCATATCTAAATTTTCATTGAGTCCTTCAGGTTGTAGAGTCCTCAATTTTCTGGTCCAAAAAGTCTCTCTTTTCCTGAGAGTCATGAATGCATCAGGTGAAGCGCTGGAAATTGCCTCTATGGGTATGATTTTCATTGGATTATTTCTCTGTCTATTGTGATGAACAAGACAATGTCTTGATACACTATGCGATTTGGATCTTTTGTTAATGTTATATGAATGTTCACTCCACCTCTTTTTCACCTTACGACAGGTGCGTCCAACATATTGGACCTCACAATTACAGCTCAGTAGATAGATAATAAAAGATGTTTCACATGTTAAAAATCCTTTAACCCTGAATGTTTCTCCTGTGGTATGTGATGTGAAACTTATCGTTTTGTGAGATATAAAATTACACATCCCACATCGCTTCCTATAGCACTTGGATATTCTATTTGTAGGTATAATCCTATCTATTAAATTTGTGCCAGAGCTCTTACTTTCTTGGGCCTAGATTTAGAGTTTGGTGGTAGCCGTCAAACCCAGCGTTAGAGGCTCCTAATGCTGGTTTTAGGCTACCGCCGGTATTTGGAGTCAGTCAGGAAAGGGTCTAATACTCACTTTCCAGCCGCGACTTTTCCATACCGCAGATCCCCTTACGTCAATTGCGTATCCTATCTTTTCAATGGGATCTTTCTAACTCCGGTATTTAGAGTCGTGGCTGAAGTGAGCGTTAGAAATCTAATGACAAAACTCCAGCCGCAGAAAAAAGTCAGTAGTTAAGAGCTTTCTTGGCTAACGCCGGTTTATAAAGCTCTTAACTACTGTGCTCTAAAGTACACTAACACCCATAAACTACCTATGTACCCCTAAACCGAGGTCCCCCCACATCGCCGCCACTCGATTAAATTTTTTTAACCCCTAATCTGCCGACCGCCACCTACGTTATACTTATGTACCCCTAATCTGCTGCCCCTAACACCTCCGACCCCTATATTATATTTATTAACCCCTAACCTGCCCCCCACAACGTCGCCGCCAGCTACCTACAATAATTAACCCCTAATCTGCCGACCGCAAAGCGCCGCCACCTATATAATAGCTATGTACCCCTAATCTGCTGCCCCTAACACCGCCGACCCCTATATTATATTTATTAACCCCTAATCTGCCGAGCGGATCTCACCGCTACTATAATAAAGTTATTAACCCCTAATCCGCCTCACTCCCGCCTCAATAACCCTATAATAAATAGTATTAACCCCTAATCTGCCCTCCCTAACATCGCCGACACCTAACTTCAATTATTAACCCCTAATCTGCCGACCGAATCTCGCCGCTACTGTAATAAATGGATTAACCCCTAAAGCTAAGTCTAACCCTAACACTAACACCCCCCTAAGTTAAATATAATTTAAATCTAACTAAATAAATTTACTCTTATTAAATAACTTATTCCTATTTAAAGCTAAATACTTACCTGTAAAATAAACCCTAATATAGCTACAATATAAATTATAATTATATTATAGCTATTTTAGGATTTATATTTATTTTACAGGCAACTTTGTATTTATTTTAACCAGGTACAATAGCTATTAAATAGTTAAGAACTATTTAATAGCTAAAATAGTTAAAATAATTACAAAATTACCTGTAAAATAAATCCTAGCCTAAGTTACAATTAAACCTAACACTACACTATCAATAAATAAATTAAATAAAATACCTACAATTACCTACAATTAAACCTAACACTACACTATCAATAAATAAATTAAATAAAATACCTACAATTACCTACAATTAAACCTAACACTACACTATCAATAAATAAATTAAATAAAATACCTACAATTATCTACAATTAAACCTAACACTGATCTTCAAGACCTCCATCGCGGATCCATCCTTCTTCACCGACGACTTCCTGACGAATGACGGTTCCTTTAAGGGACGTCATCCAAGATGGCGTCCCTCGAATTCCGATTGGCTGATAGGATTCTATCAGCCAATCGGAATTAAGGTAGGAAAATACTGATTGGCTGATGGAATCAGCCAATCAGAATCAAGTTCAATCCGATTGGTCGATCCGATCAGCCAATCAGATTGAGCTTGCATTCTATTGGCTGATCGGAACAGCCAATAGAATGCAAGCTCAATCTGATTGGCTGATTGAATCAGCCAATCGGATTGAACTTGATTCTGATTGGCTGATTCCATCAGCCAATCAGAATTTTCCTACCTTAATTCCGATTGGCTGATAGAATCCTATCAGCCAATCGGAATTCAAGGGACGCCATCTTGGATGACGTCCCTTAAAGGAACCGTCATTCGTGGGGGTGTACGGAGCGGCAGATTAGGGGTTAAAAATAATATGCAGGGGTCAGCGATAGCAGGGGCGGCAGAATAGGGGTTAATAAGTGTAAGGTTAGGGGTGTTTAGACTCGGGGTACATGTTAGAGTGTTAGGTGCAGACGTAGGAAGTGTTTCCCCATAGAAAACAATGGGGCTGCGTTAGGAGCTGAACGCGGCTTTTTTGCAGGTGTTAGGTTATTTTTCAGCTCAAACAGCCCCATTGTTTTCTATGGGGGAATCGTGCACAAGCACGTTTTTGAAGCTGGCCGCGTCCGTAAGCACCGCTGATATCGAGAGTTGAAGTTGCGGTAAATATGCTCTACGCTCCTTTTTTGGAGCCTAACGCAGCCATTCTGTGAACTCTCAATACCAGCGGTATTTTAAAGGTGCGGCCAGAAAAAAGCACGCATAGCTAACGCACCCCTTTGGCCGCAGAACTCTAAATCTAGGCGTTGGTATTTATCCCTAACCACTTTACTAGGAGCTAACGCTGTCTTGAGAGTAGGTGCTCTCCTAAAGATCACTTTAGGTTTTGTACCTATTATTTTACTGAGAGTTGGATCTTGAGTCAAGACTGGTATTAAAATAGCAAGACCTATCTTCCTGCCTAACCCTAGTGATTTTGAGATCGATTAGATCCTTAGGGTATGCTTTTTCAAGGAATCTGGCCCCATTTACCTGAGCTTGTACATCATAGTCTTCCAGATTGGAACAATTTCTTCTAATTCTTCTAAATTGTCAATATGGGACATTCATTTTCCAGCATTTGTAGTGATTACTTTCAAAATGAAGAAAGCTATTGCAATCAACAGTTTTGAAATATGTTTTGGATCGGACTCTACCCTCAGGGGTTCGCCCTAGGATTAGATCTAAAAATTCAATTTCTTCTCGTTGAATATTGTGGGTGAATGAAATTCCATAGGTATTATTATTTAGATGATCCAGGAAAGCACTAATTTCATCTCTAGACCATCTGAAGGTGAATAACAGGTCGTCTATGTAACGGCCGTAGAACACCAGGTTCGCTGCAAACCCCGCATTATAGATGTAAGAATCCTTGATGTAGGAAGGAAGGGTAATAACAAATTTCTGCAAAAAATAATCTATATAAGCTGATAGGGAATCGGTGAGACTTCCTATACCAGCAATAATAGGTCTACCTTGGGGTTTCAGGGGGTCCTTGCGGACTTTAGGCAGATGGTAATAGAATGCCGTGCAGGGATATTTAGGGAGACAGAAATCTCTTTCATATTTATTCATAATCCCAATATCAAGACCTCTCTGTAGAGTCTTTTGAAGCTGATCATAATAGCGAGAAGTGGGGTCACCACATAAGATTTGGTAGTATTCCTTATCATTTAATATGCGGTTTGCCTCTGTAAGACAATATTGTATATTTTGTAAAACAATTCCTCCACCTTTGTCCGCCTGTCTGATCACCAAATCAGATCTATTAATGAGATCCAATAGGGCCTTACGTTCTTTGTGGTTGAGGTTGTTCTTATACCTCAGCTTTTTTTGTTTTTTAGCCAATTGTTCTAGGTCTTCTAGGACCAAATTGGCATATATATATCAATATGGTTGACATTGTTCTTAGGTGGGACAAAGGTGGATTTTGGCCTCAGATTCGTGTGAATATATGCATCAAACAAATCTTCCATAAGGGTATGAGGTTCATAGGTAACAAAAACCTTCTGATAGATTGGAATCCATTGAGTTAGTAACAATGGGTCTGAGGTTATCCATCTTGTTTTTCTTATCCGCAAAATATTTTTGTAGGGATAATTTCCTCATATAACTATTTACATCCACAAAAATTTCATATATATTAAAATGATTGGAGGGACAGAAAGATAACCCTCTCCCTAGAACTCTAATCTCATCATCACTTAATATGTGTGAGGAGAGATTGAAAATACCTTTTTTGAGTCTCTCTAATTTTTCCTTTTTGCGGGTGATGGATTTACCTCGGGTTCCTCGTTTCCGAGTGGTCTTTTTGTTCTTTGAGAGGAGTGAGGCCCCACAGGTCCTTGCCATACTGGTTGGTCTTGGGGGTGGTGACTTGCCCCTAAAAAAGTGGCATGTGAAGTGGAGGCATATAAGAAAGAGTTAGCAGCATTGTTACCATTATTCTCATCTCCATTGTTTTGTAATACCTGATATCTATTGGGGTGTACAAAATTCTGTTGTAACCTTTGATCTGTGTCTTGTGGCCCAGAGTCTTGATGATGGACTCTTCTGTCACTAGTGACAGTGGGTGAGGTCCAATGGGAGGTCTCTATTGTGATTGTTGGTATAATTACTCCCTCTATGTCCCGAATATTGAGATTTGTAATCCCTGTTCGTAGAATTGTGAGGTATATAATCTCTATTTTTGGAATCAAAGTGATATTGCGAAGAATAAGTCTGATGATTGTTATGTGCAGAGGGTGTGGAAAGGTTATGTGTCGAGTTGTTATAATAAGATGAATTATTTCTACCATAAAATGGTTTATTTGGGTTGGTTTGTAGTCTTTGATAATTCTGACGTCCCCTATCCCCTGCTATTTGCCATCCCCAATTGATATTAGATCTATTAGTAGTGGAGTTACCCGCAATGTTAATAGGTCTAACTGCTCTGTTTGTCCAATTTTAAGTATATACTTGACCTTTGGAATAATCCTCATTATCCCTTTCCATTTTTTTGTTTTTATTCAGAATAATTTGTTGCTGATAATCATCAGCTTTATCATAAGTGTCTTTCCTCAATGATCCAAATTGTGGGGATAGTTTGTGTACCTCTATTTCTTTTTGTAGTTTGTCAATTTCAAGTCCCACTTCATTAACAAGTGTTTGTCTATGTTTAATTAATATATCCATAAGGGTCATAGAGCATGTGTTTAAAGCATTCTCCCAATCTCTAAGCACATCATCATTATTTTTAAAGGAGCAATTTTTAAACATCCTAAGGCCTCTAGGTATTTGGTTCTTGTTCTTATACTTCTTGAGAGTATCCAAATCCCACCAATGTCTATGTTCGGTCTTAAGCAAAGACTCCAATTTATTGAAAGATGATTGTAAAGACAGAGGTGGGCTGGATAAATCAGAAGTGGAACCCAGTGATTCTACATTAACTCTCCTATTGGCTCTTTCGGATGAAGAGAGCATATTTATATATTACTGAGAGTATATCCAGAAATCAGAATATGTAGTTAAGTGATAATGGGATGCAGCTACCCCTAGTGTCAGCCAGTGATAATAGAATATATGGAGAGAGTGGTGTGTGTGTAAACAACAGCACACCAAGCCCTTAGGGGGCACTTCCTCAGTATCAACTTACAATAAAAGAGTAGAGAATATATATCTGATATAATGGGTAATTAAATTGGGTAGACTGTCAGCCTGTGTTTCTGCTCTGTTTATTTCTAGCCAATTGTAACCTCTTTTCAAGAATCTCTCTCTTAATCTCTGACTTTCCTTCACAAAAACATCAATCTCTGAACAATTACGTTTCAGTCTTAAAAACTCTCCTTTGATAATTCCAAAACCTGTGTGTGTGAATTGTATTCCTACTACATTATTGTTCAGATAATGTACAAACTCTTCTACTTGTAAGACAGCACCACTCCAAATAAATACCAAATTGTCAATATATCTGTGATAAAACTTTATACAGTCAGTGTACGGGTTACCATCTCCGTAGACGTGGAACAGCTCCCACCAATACATAAAAAGGTTGGCGTAAGAGGGGGCAAACTTGTCCCACGCCTGTGGAGATAGTAATCAACGTCAAAAAGAAAATAATTGTGATTGAGCAAGAAGGTGATGACCCGGATAATGTAATCCTTGAACTGGTCATCAAAATTTGTATATTTATCAAGAAAAAAACCTTACTACCTGTATTCCTTTGTCATGGGGAATTGCAGACTAGAACCCCACAACATCTACAGTTACCCAGATATAGTCCTCTTCTAAAAGTCTTAATAAGTGCTTAGTATCTCTTATGTAACTAGGAATAAGCTTAAACAAGGGCTGTAAAAAGGAATCTATCCAGGTAGACAATTTCTTCAAAAGAGACCCAAACAGAAAGTTAAAAGTGGGCTCATCAATAAAGTCCTCCTCCTTACCATCATCCAAAATATGATACACAAGTCCCTGGAAGGTATGCATAGGATTACCCGGCAATTTACAATATACTTGACTGTCTCCTAACTGTTGCTTAGCCTCTTTGATATAGTCAGCCTTCCACATTACCACAATATTTCCTCCTTCATCAGCCTGCCTGTACACTACATGTTCTCTGTCTCATAGCGTTTTAAGAGCCTCTTGTCAGGGTATCTGTGAATATCATTAAATAAACTATAGATGTATCATAGAGTCTAGTGTTTAGCTTTTGAAGCTCACAGCTCTGCAGGGGTCTGATACTCAACCAAGCCAGCATACATCATGGAATAAAGGAGCCTACATGTCTGTGGGAATCTCTTTGAAACTCACTAAGGCCCAGGAATATAGTAATTAGCACATATTACTTAATTTATTACCCCTAGACCTCGGATCTACATCTGTGCTGGCTAACAGAGACACATGTCTTGCATTGTAACTCTCAAATTCATTTTTAAAATACAACTTGTATTAAGTATAAGTAAAATATGCCTTAGACTGTATTAAATGTCTATATATTGATCTGGGGAAATGCAATTCAGATTGTAATGGATTAAATAACAATTGTAATAATTCCACTTTAAAATATATAACATATTTATTTATTTTTTCTGTCTTCCAGACATCTAAGGGACAAATTGGGATGTATATATGCTGAGTTTAATAAGTAGCTGTGCAGTCCATTTGAAATGTCCACTTTATTTTAAGAATAAATAACCTACAGCTAGATTTAGAGTTTTGTTGGTAAAGACCCGCGTAGCTAATGCTTCTTTTTTTCCCCACGCACCTTTTAAATAACGCTGGTATTGAGAGTTCTCTGAAGGGCTGTGTTAGGCTCCAAAAGGGAGCGTACAGGCATATTTACCGCCACTTCAACTCTCAATACCAGCGTTGCTTACGGTAGCGTCTAGCTGGAAAAATTTGCTTGTGCACGATTCCCCCATAGTAAACAATGGGGCAGTTTGGGATGAAAAAAACCTAACACCTGCAAAAAAGCAGCGTTCAGCTCCTAACGCAGCCCCATTGTTTCCTAGGGGAAACACTTTCTAAGTCTGCACCTAACACCCTAACATGAACCCTGAGTCTAAAAATCCCTAACCTTACACTTATTAACCCCTAATCTGCCGACCCCGCTATCGCTGACCCCTGCATTACACAATTAACCCCTAATCTGCCGCTCCGTACACCGCCGCAACCTACATTATCACTATGTACCCCTAATCTGCTGCCCCCAACATCGCCGACACCTACATAATATTTATTAACCCCTAATCTGCCCCCCCCAACGTCGCAGCTACCTACCTACACTTATTAACCCCAAATTTGCCGACCGGAGCTCGCCGCTACTCTAATAAATATATTAACCCCTAAACCGCCTCACTCCTGCCTCAAAAACCCTATAATAAATAGTATTAATCCCTAATCTGCCCTCCCTAACATCGCCGACACCTAACTTCAAGTATTAACCCCTAATCTGCCGACCGGAACTCGCCGCTACTCTAATAAATGTATTAACCCCTAAAGCTAAGTCTAACCCTAACCCTAACACCCCCCTAAATTAAATATAATTTTATTCTAACGAAATAAATTAACTCTTATTAAATAAAGTATTCCTATTTAAAGCTAAATACTTACCTGTAAAATAAACCCTAATATAGCTACAATATAACGAATAATTATATTGTAGCTATTTTAGAATTTATATTTATTTTACAGGCAACTTTGTATTTATTTTAACTAGGTACAATAGCTATTAAATAGTTATTTACTATATAATAGCTACCTAGTTAAAATAATTACAAAATTACCTGTAAAATAAATCCTAACCTAAGTTACAATTAAACCTAACACTACACTATCAATAAATTAATTAAATCAATTAACTACGAGTACCTGCAGTTAAATAAACTAAACTAAATTACAAAAACAAACAAACACTAAATTACAAAAAATAAAAAAAGATTACAAGAATTTTAAGCTAATTACACCTACTCTAAGCCCCCTAATAAAATAACGAAGCCCCCCAAAATAAAAAAAATACCCTACCCTAATCTAAATTAAAAAAGTTAACAGCTCTATTACCTTACCAGCCTTAAAAGGGCTTTTTGCGGGGCATGCCCCAAAGAAATCAGCTCTTTTGCCTGTAAAAAAACACAATACCACCCCCCAACATTACAACCCACCACCCACATACCCCTACTCTAACCCAAACCCCCCTTAAGTAAACCTAACACTACCCCCCTGAAGATCTCCCTACCTTGAGTCGTCTTCACCCAACTGGGCCGAAGTCTTCATCCGATGGACCAAAAGAGGGCATCCGGAGCGGCAGCAGTCTTCATCCTATCCGGGCAGAAGAGGACATCCGGACCAGTAGACATCTTCATCCAAGCGGCATCTTTTATCTTCATCCATCCGAGCGGAGCGGAGCCATCTTCTTCCAGCCGACACGGATCCATCCTCTTCTGATCGGAACAGCCAATAGAATGCAAGCTCAATCTGATTGGCTGATTGGATCAGCCAATCCGATTAAACTTGAATCTGATTGGCTGATTCAATCAGCCAATCAGATTTTGCTACCTTAATTCTGATTGGCTGATAGAATCCTATCAGCCAATAGGAATTCGAGGGACGCCATCTTGGATGACGTCATTTAAAGGAACCTTCATTCGGCGAGTAGGCGCCAGTAGAAGAGGATGGATCCGCGTTGGCTGGAAGAAGATGGCTCCGCTCCTCTCCGGATGGATGAAGATAGAAGATGCCGCTTGGATGAAGATGTCTACCGGTCCACATGTCCTCTTCTGCCCGGATAGGATGAAGACTTCTGCTGCTCCGGATGCCCTCTTTTGGTCCATCGAATGAAGACCGGTTGGGTGAAGACGACTCAAGGTAGGGAGATCTTCAGGGGGGTAGTGTTAGGTTTATTTAAGGGGGGTTTGGGTTAGAGTAGGGGTATGTGGGTGGCGGGTTGTAATGTTGGGGGGTGGTATTGTGTTTTTTTTTACAGGCAAAAGAGCTGATTTCTTTGGGGCATGCCCCGCAAAAAGCCCTTTTAAGGGCTAGTAAGGTAATAGAGCTGTTAACTTTTGTATTTTTGAATAGGGTAGGGACATTTTTTTATTTTGGGGGGCTTTATTATTTTATTAGGGGGCTTAGAATAGGTGTAATTAGCTTAAAAATCTTGTAATCTTTTTTTATTTTTTGTAATTTAGTGTTTTTTTTTTTTGTAATTTAGTTTAGTTTATTTAATTGTATTTTAGTTTAGATATTTGTAGTTTATTTCATTTATTGATAGTGTAGGTGTATTTGTAACTTAGGTTAGGATTTATTTTACAGGTAATTTTGTAATTATTTTAACTAGGTAGCTATTAAATAGTAAATAACTATTTAATAGCTATTGTACCTAGTTAAAATAAATACAAAGTTGCCTGTAAAATAAATATAAATTCTAAAATAGTTACAATATAATTATTCGTTATACTGTAGCTATATTAGGGTTTATTTTACAGGTAAGTATTTAGCTTTAAATAGGAATACTTTATTTAATAAGAGTTAATTTATTTCGTTAGAATAAAATTATATTTAACTTAGGGGGGTGTTAGGGTTAGACTTAGCTTTAGGGGTTAATACATTTATTAGAGTAGCGGCGAGGTCCGGTCGGCAGATTAGTGGTTAATACTTGAAGTTAGGTGTTGGTGATGTTAGGGAGGGCAGATTAGGGGTTAATACTATTTATTATAGGTTTTTTGAGGTGGGAGTGAGGCGGTTTAGGGGTTAATACATTTATTAGAGTAGCGGCGAGCTCCGGACGGCAGATTAGGGGTTAATAAGTGTAGGTAGGTAGCGGCGACGTTGGGGGGGCAGATTAGGGGTTAATAAATATTATGTAGGTGTCGGCGATGTTAGGGGCAGCAGATTTGGGGTTTATAGGTATAATGTAGGTGGCGGCGGTGTGCGGTCGGCAGATTAGGGGTTAACAAAATTTATTAGAGTGGCAGCGATGTGGGGGGACCTTGGTTTAGGGGTACATAGGTAGTTTATGGGTGTTAGTGTACTTTAGAGCACAGTAGTTAAGAGCTTTATAAACCGGCGTTAGCCCAGAAAGCTCTTAACTACTGACTTTTTCCTGCGGATGGAGTCTTGTCGGTAGAGGCTCTACCACTCACTTCAGCCAAGACTCTAAATACCGGCATTAGGAAGATCCTATTGAAAAGATACGATACGCAATTGTCGTAAGGGGATCTGCGGTATGGAAAAGTTGCGGCTTGGAAGTGAGCGTTAGACTCTTTCCTGGCTGACTCTAAATAACAGCAGGCGGTAAAAAGTAGCGTTAGGAGCCCTTAACTCTTAGCTCTAAATCTAGGCGCTATTCTTTTTATTTTTCAGGCATCTGACAAATACACGTGTGGTTGTCCCATAAATTGTGTCATATGTTGTATGCAATCAGAAAGAGGTGTACTGAATGTGAAATATGTTGTGTTTTTATATGAATATAAAAAAAAATAATCAAATGCAACTTTAAATGCATTTTAAGATAATACCAGTATGATGTTAGAAATGATACTGATGTTTCATATTAAAATAATAAGGAAAAATGGGACAATATGATCCATTTATATTAAAATTGTATGTGATTAATACAAGAAATTAAAGTAGTTTAAATAATCACTTTAAAAGGATGCATTAGACTGTAGCAAAATTTATGATGAAGCTGCATTTGTGGTTGTCTACTGCCCCCTAGGGGATTAAAACCGGTATGACAGCCAAATATATTAACTATTGGAACACATGTAGAGCCAGATGAGCCTTTCAGGGAGGTGTCTCCCAAATAACCAATCAATGCTAAGCATCTGAAGGGCCAATCCAAAAAGGAAAAAGGCACTTTATATTTTAGCTTGCATTTATAATCCTGTGTAGTTTAAAACTAGTCTTTTGTTTGCCAAGTAATTTATAATTGCAGAAGAAGAAGAATTAATTTCAGCTCAGATAAATTGGCATAGGAGTTGGTTGTTTGCACAAATAATATATATAATTTCTGATGTTTTAAATTAGAGTTATATAGGATAAATTGTAGGCTAAGTAGTTTAGTTGTACTGGTCTGAAAGTTAGTGGCCCATACTTTGGTATTTCATTGTGGTGATGTAATTCAATTCAATTGTGAATAAGGTTAATTCTAAAGGTACATTTGGTTTGCTTTGTAATGAATATTGTAACAGTTTAAGCTTGTATAGTTTGATTCATAATCTGGTTCCTATAAATATAAGTCAATGTGTTTATAAATTTAACTAATATAAAGAATTTAGGAATTTATATTAATTTTAATTGTTTCGGATATTCATTTTATTGGGGGTTTGTTTTAAAGAATAATTATTAAATACGGTATATTGTATTATAACCCGGCAATATACTGACACTCTCTTTGTGAAGAAATGAGATTTTGTCGGATACCCTTGGTTGGTAAGAGACTATGCAATTTCCTTAAATCAGTTTCAACACAATTATGAAATGTTTCCAAAACCCCTCCCCGAACTTTCGTTGGGTAAAAAATTGACTGAGGTTTAAAACTTACTTTGCCCCTTTTCAAACCAAAGTTATCTTTATATGTCTCCTTTTCAAGTTTTAGAAGGGACATATAATCTCTGGCCTCATCAAAAGCAATATCACACTAAATTCCTAAACTGATGAGAGATATTGTTTGTTACATCATCACAGACATTGGGATCATTTGCAAAAAACTTTTTTAACGTCAATTTCTTTACAAAACAATTTAGGTCTATGACAGTATCAAAGAGGTTGAAGTTACTGCTTGGCACAAATCCAAAACTGAAGACTTTTATTTCTGTCTTACTAAAATTCTTTGTTGTCCGGTTTTTCACTGTTAGACTTTGTTTTTGGACTTGGTTGCTCTCAGGCCGTACTGTCTCGTTTCTTGTACGCCTACCTCTTCTCTTTCATTTTCTACCGCTATTCCTTGTTTTGCCACTGTCTGTTGAAAAACCTGTTCCCCCTGATCAGATGTACTTTCCTGTGCCATAATTGGGTTAAATATTCCCGGAATTTTTCTCCAGATTACCATCACTTACATCAGTCCTGACATTGTCTAATATTACAATAGACCCTCCTTGTGGGTGACAAACCTGGCTAGGGACTACTGAGTCCACTATTCTCTGCAGCTGTAATGGGTCTTCATGTACCTGATTGAGTATGGCAGGAACTTTTTCATCATCGTCCGCAGATGAGATGTCAGTATCTGAAAGGGAAAAGGAAACATGTTTTTTGCCATCTCTGAAATTTTTCTTTCTATTAGAGCTCTCTTAGCCTGATTATTTGGCCAGACATAAACACTATTGCTCTTAAAGTCCATTTGATCCCTGTCAAATTTCTTTATATTTAGAGAGTCAATATCCCCTTTAATCGCAGTGACGGATTCATTTAAAACCTTAACAAGTCTGTTATACTCCTTATGTTCAATGAAAAGGTTTAAGACCATCTAAAGTTCAGTGATTTCTGATCGCAACTGTTCCAGCTGTTGCTTTTTATGCATGACCAGCATTAACATCAGCCTAGTTTAACATTCAGAGAAGACGGAATTCCAATCCTTAATAAATTCAGCATCAGTTACTGGAAAGGTCGGAAACTTAAAATGTAGTATTAGCTTAGTAATGTATCATTTCATGATTCAGATAGACTATGCAATTTTAAACAACTTTCTAATTTACTTCTACTATCTAATTTGCTTAATTATTTTGATATCCTTTGCTGAAAAGCATATTATTATTATTATTATCGGTTATTTGTAGAGCGCCAACAGATTCCGCAGAGCTATAAACAAATGCGGAGTACAACAAAACAATTATAGGGATCAAATGGGTAGAGGGCCCTGCCAAGAGTTGCACTGTTGTAGTCAGCTCTTAAGAAGCTGATCAACAAGCAGCTGGACTCTTAGGCTTACATGCTAAGGGGGTTCAGGGGATAGCAATGGAAGAGAGGAACTGGTATAAAGAAAGGTTAGCGTAGGTTGTATGCATCCCTGAACAGTAAAGTCTTTAGGGAGCACTTGAAGCTTTTAAAACCTGAAGAGAGTCATGCTTCCGGGCAGCGACCAAGATGGCCAACATACTTTGAAGCTGCGCGGACCCACTGATAATTTTGCTGCATATCAGTGATTGGGACCTCCATCCATACTAAAAAAAAATACATCTCTGCACTTCTCTAACTCTGAGGAACAGATTGGTGTGTTTGGGTGGTTCTATTGCCTGCTTTGAAGTACGGGAACGGTGGGGCCGCAGCAATGGCACTGAGATGTCTGAGGCCTCCACCTACCCCCCCCCCCAGTGAATCCGGGTAAGAGCAGCCGATGCAAGCTGTTAAATGTGGAAGTTGTACTATCTAAGGGATGCTTAATATTGGATCACCTATCGGACACTTCAGAACTGAAGATTGTAACTATGGATCGAAAGACTCTGCAAGCTTAGCACAAAGAGACTATAATGGCGTCTCCCCACTGTAGTGAGAGGATCAATGCTGCAGTTGAGAGGTGGCAAAAAGAGACGCAAATGATTCTAGTGGAACACTTTGCAAGACTTCAGCGAGACTTGCTCAATTTACTGGGCCCACACCTGGAAGGAACCATGACACTGAGAGATCCCAGCACAGTGAAGGGCTTACACGAGGTAAACAAGGGGGAGCCGGGAAGCTGCTTTGAAGTATCAGAACGGTGGGGCCACAGCAACGTCACTGAGATGTCTGAGGCCTCCACCTAACCCCCCCCGGGGAATCCGGGTAAGAGCAGCCGATGCGAGCTGTTAAATGTGGAAGTTGTACTAACTAAGGGATGCTTAATATTGGATCACCTATCGGACACTTCAGAACTGAAGATTGTAACTATGGATTGAAAGACTCTGCAAGCTTAGCACGAAGAGACTATAATGGCGTCTCCCCGCTGTAGTGATAGGATCATTGCTGCAGTTGAGAGGTAGGAGAAAGAGATGCAAATGATTCTAGCGGAACACTTTACAAGACTTCAGCGAGACTTGCTCAATTTACTGGGCCCACACCTGGAAGGAATTGTGATACTGAGAGATCCCAGCACAGTGAAGGGCTTACACGAGGTAAACAAGGGGGAGCCAGGAAAGCCGGTTCTGGCTCCGCTCTATTTGGCAGACACGCTGAAGAGAATAGCTATGCAGCAAAAGAGAGGTACCACACAACCCACCAAAACATCAGATGCCTCATCGGACTTACCTTTGCAGCTGGACTATATTGAAACAAGCCGGGTCTCACAAGTGAGGGGTGCTGAGGTGCGCTGGTGCATAGGCCCTACCCCCCTCTGTTAGGAAAATGCTGGGAGCTTCCTCCATATCTCGGCGGCAATATACCCATCAAGCCAAAAGATCTTACTGTTATTTGCCGGCTGCAATGGGGGAACGCAGACGTTTCCTTATTTTATGACGACTGTGCCTAGTCAGATTCTGTGCAAACTCACCCTACCAATGTTCGTTTTCCAAGATGTATACTCTATATTTATTTTATGCTCCACATATGTTGATCTAAGCAGACAAGGGCTCGGGGGCTCATATTAGATACGAGCTCAGTTACCCCTTATATGATAATGTGGTGTGAACGGTCACTATGGGACTACCTGACTAAACTTTTTAAATTTGTAAACCACTATATACCAGTGCACTGAGGTCGGTTATAATCTTTATGTGCGATAATCAGATAGGTGGACTGCTACAGTTAAATTCTATATAATGCCGCTCTGTTTTAAAGGTTTCCTAATTGCAGATTTCATATGTCTATATGTATTCACTTTTGCCACTTGAACATTTGGTTAGTTAAGTTATTTGATGTTCTATTATAAATTCCAGTAGTATCTTAGCTAACTGTACGCATGCATGAGGACATGAACCTAGTAATCTCATTTCATACATGGGTTGCCAACCTTTATATTGTAGTGGAAGAAATTTGCATTGAACTTTGATCTCACAAAATTTCAGTTAAACTTATACACTTGTTACCCATTTAAAATACCTGACCAGTGGCGTCACTAGGGTTGGTGTCACCCGGTGCGGTAAGTTATGGTGTCACCCCCCCCCCCAGAAAGCAGACACACACAAAAACACAGGCAAACACACATACAAACACTCAGACACACTTAAAACATACTCAGATGCACACACAAACACTCGGAAACACACTCAGACACACACACAAAAACACTGAGACACACACACACAAAAACTCTTACAAAATATGTAAACTGCACTGCGTTAATTATAAAGCGCATGCCTAGAGCTGCTCCCTGGCTCAGCAGAGCATCAAATGAAAGATAAACAAAGCACTCTAAAAATAAATCACTAAAGAAAAGTTTTAGGTGCAAACTATGAAAATTCTGCTCTCTGACTCTGTTCCAAGCCTGTCAGTGCACAGCCTACCGCTTCTTATGGCCAATCACCTCTGCACTCTGCCCACCCCCAGACCCCCGCCCGCCCTCCTACCTGTTCAGTGTGCACTTAGTGTACCGTAACCGTAATGGTCTGGTGGGCATCATACGTGGCTCCTTCACTTTAAAGACAGTGTCAAACAGTCATGCAGTCAGGTGCCAGGCATCCCCTCATGATTTGCCAGTTCCCGTTTAGAGAGAAAGCACAGCAGTGAGTGACTCCACTGCTTCACATGTCACTGAGCAGTGAGCACAGATAGGCAGGCAGGTTTAGGCTAGCAGTGCAACTTTGCAAGCCCCAGGGCATGCCCACAACATTCATAGGGAAATTGGGCAGGGGAGAAGCAAAGTACAGACAAAACTATTTGTTGAAATTGCAGCACTGGCTCAAGGGGCAAAAAAATTGTGTGTCTACATCTTCCCCAGTCCCACCAATGTTCACAAATGCCAGCCCCTCTAATAAAAAAAAATCTATGCATCTCAACATTGTATTTCTTTGAATTTCAATAAAATGTAAAAAAAAAAAAAAAAAAAAAAATTTTTTTTTTTGGTGTCACCCCCTGGAGGGTGTCACCCGGGTGCGGCCCGCCCCCCCCGCCCCCCCCTAGTGACGCCACTGTACCTGACTGTTCCCTAAAGCACACGATCAGCAGCAGTTTAACTGATAATGTATGGTGTACCTTTGACATAAATTGCCATAACACTCTCCCTTTTATTGTTAAATTTTGTTTTCTTGTTTATCTTAAGGGCTTCCAAAGCACTTATAACCCCCTCCTACTTTGCCAACTACCTGATGTTCAATACTCCATAGCTGAGACTTACCCCCTGTGACTTATACCTATGTACATAGGGGTCCAAGAACTAGGCAAGATATGTAAATTCCGCCTTATCTTATTTTCTATTAGCCGACTTTTTTTTTTTACCTTTTATGATGTGTTATATAATATGCCTGGAAACCTAGCTCTGGGTAAATATTAAACATATTTAAGATGACCTAATACACAATAGGCGACAGTTGCATTGTGAAACTTTTTGAAAGCCCATAGTTTGTTTGGCTCCTTCTATTAGTGGGACTATCTATTTATGTATATATTGTGCTTACTTCAGGCTACTGCTGCAGTTTTGAATGTTGTTTTATTATCCATAACTCTGCCTGATCTTTAACTTATTCCCATAACTACAACTCTACCCAAGCTCTACTGTTTGGTTTTATAATGTCCTTCATAGGTGGGAATGTGTTGTCTGCGGCCGAGACAGCATATTTCAACTCACATATTTACTACAACCAATACCATCATGAGCAGGCCTTTTTTCCAGTGTTATGTATAACTGTGATTGAACTTGAAGACACTGATATCTTTATATCCACAGCGGTAACCACACTACTCATGGGATTCTAGAGTGACTATTCCGATCATGATATGGTTCCTATGTTGAGGGCATGATACACTATTTAATATGGCAAGCTTTTATAATATGCACCCACTCCCGGCTTTGGAAATGCTTCCATAGGCCCATTCCCCACCATAGGCAATATATATGTATATCACAGGACTAAAATACTGGCATAAACTTGTAGCATAGTTCCTAAATGTAACAAAATTGTTCTGAGACTAAATTGAGCGATGTTACATAGCGAGTTCAATGTGGATATAACGCCCACAATATACTATTACTAGACCAATTGGCAGGACATTTTTTCCATATAGAATGATATATGCAAAATAAGTTACTCTCATCTTACTATTTGTAGTTAACTTCAGTGCGATCCCATACTTATAAGTTGATTTTAACCCCAGCTCATATTTTACGATTTACTATTAGTTTGATATGTTACTTTCCTAATCTCCTATGCTAGAATATATCTTATAAATATCTATGGTTGAATAGTCTCCTAGCAATTTAAAAAAAAGAAAAACAAGGTTCATCATTCGAGATCCATGAGTGGTCTCCTTTTGTTTCAATTTACCAACTATAAATACTCATTGTACATAGTTGAGAGGTCCAAGAGTGGCCTCATTAGGCATCTAGTTGGTATAAAGATTATTTGGCAAACATTGTTTATACAATGAATGTAAATGTCATATACACGTTATATTTATTTACCCTGATTTGTACTAGATGTAAGTCATGTAATCTTTCATATCTGTATTGTCTATTGTGTGCTGACATTCATTATTTGTAAGCCTCGTACTGAACCTTAATAAAAATATTAAAAAAAAAAAAACTAGAAGAGAGTCTTGTGGAGCGAAGCAGAGAGTTCCACAAGATGGGAGCCAGTCTGGAGAAGTCCTGTAAACAGGAGTTTGATTAGGTGACAAGAGAGGAGGAGAGTAGGAGGTCGTGAGCAGAGCGAAGGGGACGGGAGGGAGAGTATCTGGAGACAAGGTCTGAGATATAGTCTCAAAGTGACTCAAGTACCAGTAGTGTAGATTAGGTGTGCAGAGCTGGAGGAGCTCAAAGCTCAAAGACTCCCATATATCAAGTACAAAGAAAATCCAACAGCACCACAATGGTTATCTTTCAAAATGTATTAGTACCTGGAGGAAAAAAGATGACGTTTCGGGCTCAGTAGCCCTTAATCATATGACCCTCATGCAGTATACAACTTCCTTAAATACCCAACACCACAGGTGTATTCAATAACCATATCATCTAGCTTATACCTGCAACAATTCTCTAATATTATCGCCAACTAGTGGTATATAGCAATAAATACATCAAACAAAAAACTTTGTATAAAAGTCTAACAGTGTTACATATTCGTATTTCAACTGCATCTTACATTTCATATCAAGATTACAGAACAATACACTATTTAATATTTACAAAGATAGTAGTGAGGGATAATTCTTCATCTTGATCCTTCATATCTAGAAAGGGGAATTATTGTAGAATCTGCAAAATCACAAAAAGATATTAAAATCAATTTCACGGTTCATTCCTTTTGGATACAGACAATCTGGCCTATAAATCCACATAGACTCTCTCTTTTTTAAGATCAATTCTCTGTCCCCACCTCTTCGTGGGACAGAGACATGATCTATAATTTGGAATTTCAACTGTGCAATTGAGTGGCCAAAAGTCAAAAAATGATTGGAGACAGGGGCATTAAAATCTTTACACCTAATGTTAGACTTATGCTGTATGATTCTGTCCCTCACCCTTTGGGTGGTCTCTCCAATATAAATCCACCAACATGGGCATTTAATCAATTGCATAATTGGTATTACAGGTATAGGAGCCATTCATTTTATATACTTTACCAGTTAAGGGATGTGTAAAGTTACGGCCCTTAGTCATGTTATTGCAATTAGCACACCCAAACAGGGATAACAACCCAAACTTTTTCCAGAGATATAGCTTTGTTTCAATTTCTTACTCCCTATATCTGCTCTTACAAGTTTATCTTTAATACTGGTACTTTTCCTATATGATGGCATTGGTCCATTAGCAAAAACCTTATTATCTTGATGACAATCTCTTAACAAGAACCAGTATTTATTTACAATTCTTTGTATTTTGTAACTTTGATTACTATATTCTGAAACAAAGATAATTCTATCTTCTCTATTGTCCACTCTCTTTTTATTACCACTGGTCAATGTATCTTGCTTAGCTCTCTTTATTTCATTGTTTATAAGGTCAACCAGATAGCCCCTATCTCTAAACTTCTCACCCATCTCTTCCAATCTAGTTTCAATAAGCTGTTCATCTGATACAATTCTTTTCACCCTAGTCATCTGACTTCTAGGTAAAGATTTAATTAAAGAGAGTGGGTGCGCACTTGTATAGTATAATAAACTGTTCTTATCTGTAGTCTTCCTGTACAAGTCTGTTTTAAGACCACACCTTCTTTATATACCAGATTATCTAGAAAATTGATAGATTGTTCATCCCAGGTAAGGGTAAACTTAATACATCTTGTGGCTCTATTCAAATCCTCCACAAACTCCAATAGGGATCCAATGTCGCCCCACCATATTCCAAAGATATCGTCTATATATCGCCACCAGGTGGCGCCATATAGAAGAAACATCTTATTCTGATAGACAAACTTCTCCTCAAATGTTGACATAAATAAATTCGCATAGGTAGGGGCGACATTGGATCCCATTGCAGTACCCTTAACCTGCATATAGAAATTGTCCTCAAAGAGAAAGTAGTTACAATATAAGATTATACTCAAAAGGTTCAGCAAAAATTCTTGCTGTTGGACAGTATATACACCACTAGTTGCCAAAACATTTCTTACAGCGCCCAATCCGCCTTCATGTTCAATAGAGGTATATAGACTGACCACATACCTCACAAGTGGCGAAAAAACAAATGACATTTGAATTGCATGCCACCACGCTTGCGGAATACCATAGGGTGTGAAGAATTCCCAGGGGCCTGAGGATAAGCTCCAGACCCACCCTATTGGTAGACAATAAAGAATATTGTAAGAAATATGAGTGCATCTTAAATAAATGCTCGCTAGATATTATAGTGCTCACGGTGGAGTACTTACAAAAAGCTATAGACGAGCAAAAGATTGAGATCAAGCAAATTGAGGATGCATTGAAAATGGATCTATCTACTGCCGATATCGAATCAAAGCTGGCTACAATTAACAAAGAGATAGCTGAAATAAAAAAAGAACTACAAACCAGAAAGCATGAGAAGTTCTATCGAGACGAACAGGATTATACACATGGAACTGTGTATCGCTGGACCAGGGAACGCACCGGAAGGGAACGCCAATGCACTTCCGGTTGGGCCAGACGGGGCAACCGTTACACTAGACGTGAGATGAACACGCCTGACTCGCAGACAGATAGCTCTCCGGGGGAATCGGATGCAGGAAGCGACGCGGGGGCAAGAGACACCGCTGCAAAGGATATCTCGGGAACACCCTTGACGGCCGCAGAGGAAAAAGTACTGAGTAAGGGTCTTTCTTTTTGCCCTAGCAAAGACTGCAATTTCTGTGACTTACAACAAGATCTTAATAGACTGTTTAGGAATATTAAATTGAAATCCTTTTTTTTAGTAATGAATTGCATATGAATGTGAAAGAGTATAATGAGTTAAACATTCACAAATTTGGGTTAAAGAACAAAAGTAATTTTACACCTAACAGCTATAATCATTGTGTAGATACCTATATAGATTTGGTATGTAAAAATATTGACAAACTGAGAGATAATGTCTATAATAAAAAGGTAATACACACTAAGTCAACTAATAGAAACAACCTTGCAAAAGCAGAGAGAGAGGCCTTGATAACATTGAAGGATAAAAAAGACACAATCTATAAGCAGGCTGATAAGGGTGGTGCCTTAGTGGTACTTAATAAAGGTTATTATGTAGATGAAATAAGATCACAATTATGTGATACAGAAGTATATCAGCTTTTGAATCATAATCCAACATGGGCAATACAGAGAGAAATAAGTGGTTGTTTGGAAAATGTTATTAATAATGGGTTAATTGATAATGAAACCAAAAAGTTTTTGTTTGTAGAAAATGGGATAATACCCGTTTTTTATACTTTACCAAAAGTGCATAAAAAACTAGATAAGCCACCAGGGAGGCCTATAGTGGCCAGCACAGAGTCTATCTTTTCCAAGATATCTATATATTTGGATAAAATCCTAAGGGGATTTGTTGAACAATCCACTTCTTACATAAAGGATACTGGAGATTTTCTAGATAAAATACAGAACCTTATGGCACCGGATAGATGTATATTGTATAGTCTTGATGTGGTCAGTCTATATACCTCTATTGAACATGAAGGCGGATTGGGCGCTGTAAGAAATGTTTTGGCAACTAGTGGTGTATATACTGTCCAACAGCAAGAATTTTTTCTGAACCTTTTGAGCATAATCTTATATTGTAACTACTTTCTCTTTGAGGACAATTTCTATATGCAGGTTAAGGGTACTGCAATGGGATCCAATGTCGCCCCTACCTATGCAAATTTATTTATGTCAACATTTGAGGAGAAGTTTGTCTATCAGAATAAGATGTTTCTTCTATATGGCGCCACCTGGTGGCGATATATACATGATATCTTTGGAATATGGTGGGGCGACATTGGATCCCTATTGGAGTTTGTGGAGGATTTGAATAGAGCCACAAGATGTATTAAGTTTACCCTTACCTGGGATGAACAATCTATCAATTTTCTAGATACTCGGGTATATAAAGAAGGTGTGGTCTTAAAACAGACTTGTACAGGAAGACTACAGATAAGAACAGTTTATTATACTATACAAGTGCGCGCGCACCCACTCTCTTTAATTAAATCTTTACCTAGAAGTCAGATGACTAGGGTGAAAAGAATTGTATCAGATGAACAGCTTATTGAAACTAGATTGGAAGAGATGGGTGAGAAGTTTAGAGTTAGGGGCTATCCGGTTGACCTTATAAACAATGAAATAAAGAGAGCTAAGCAAGATACATTGACCAGTGGTAATAAAAAGAGAGTGGACAATAGAGAAGATAGAATTATCTTTGTTTCAGAATATAGTAATCAAAGTTACAAAATACAAAGAATTTTAAATAAATACTGGTTCTTGTTAAGAGATTGTCATCAAAATAATAAGGTTTTTGCTAATGGACCAATGCCAGCATATAGGAAAAGTACCAGTATTAAAGATAAACTTGTAAGAGCAGATATAGGGAGTAAGAAATTGAAATAAAGCTATATCTCTGGAAAAAGTTTGGGTTGTTATCCCTGTTTAGGGTGTGCTAATTCCAATAACATGACAAAGGGCTGTAACTTTACACATCCCTTAACTGGTAAAGTATAAAAAATTAATGGCTTCTATACCTGTAATACTGATTATGCAATCTACTTGATTAAATGCCCATGTGGGTGGATTTATATTGGAGAGACCACCCAAAGGGTGAGGGACAGAATCATACAGCATAAGTTTAACATTAGGTGTAAAGATTTTAATGCCCCTGTCTCCAATAATTTTTTTACTTTTGGCCACTCAATTGCACAGTTGAAATTCCAAATTATAGATCATGTCTCTGTCCCACGAAGAGGTGGGGACAGAGAATTGATCTTAAAAAGAGAGAGTCTATGTGGATTTATAGGCTAGATTGTCTGTATCCAAAAGGAATGAACCGTGAGATTGATTTTAATATCTTTTTGTGATTTTGCAGATTCTACAATAATTCCCCTTTCTAGATATGAAGGATCAAGATGAAGAATTATCCCTCACTACTATCTTTGTAAATATTAAATTGTGTATTGTTCTGTAATCTTGATATGAAATGTAAGATGCAGTTGAAATACGAGTATGTAACACTGTTAGACTTTTATACAAAGTTTTTTGTTTGATGTATTTATTGCTATATACCACTAGGTGGCGATAATATTAGAGAATTGTTGCAGGTATAAGCTAGATGATATGGTTATTGAATACACCTGTGGTGTTGGGTATTTAAGGAAGTTGTATACTGCATGAGGGTCATATGATTAAGGGCTACTGAGCCCGAAACGTCATCTTTTTACCTCAAGGTACTAATAAATTTTGAAAGATAACCATTGTGGTGCTGCTGGATTTTCTTTGTACTTGAAGGTCTGAGATATAGAGGGGAGCAGTGCAGTTGAGGGCTTTGTATGTCAGAATGAGAATTTTGTGTTTGATCCTAGAGGCAAGAGGAAGCCAGTGAAGGGATTGGCAGAGAGGTGCAGCAGAAGAAGAGCAACGTGTAAGGAAGATGAGTCTTGGAGAGGCATTCATTATGGATTGTAAAAGAGCTAGGCGGCAGGTGGGGAGACCAGAGAGGACAGAGTTGCAGTAATCAAGGCGGGAGAGAATGAGAGAGTGGATTAAAATCTTAGTTGTGTCTTGTGTAAGGAAGTGTCTAATTTTAGAGATGTTTTTAAGGTGGAAGCGGCAGGCTTTAGCCAATGACAGAATGGGAGGAGTGAAAGAAAGATCTGAGTCAAATGTGACTCTGAGACATTGGGCATGCGGGGTAGGGGTAATGATGGAGTTGTCGACAGTTATAGAGAGATTGGGGGTGGAGAGTTTAGAAGAAGGGGGGAAAATAAGGAGCTCAGTTTTGGAGAGATTTAGCTTGAGGTAGTGAGAGGACATCCAGTTGGAGATGTGAGAAAGACAGTTAGTGACACGGGTTAGCAAGGAAGGAGAAAGGTCTGGTGCAGAGAAGTAGATTTGGGTGTCATTGGCATACAAATGATATTGTAAACCGTGGGACTTTATTAGGGAACCTAGTGATGACGTGTAGATTGAGAAGAGAAGGGGACCGAGGACAGAGCCTTGCAGTACTCTGACAGACAGTGGTGACAGGGCAGAGGAGGCCCCAGAGAAGGCTACACTAAAGGTACGGTTTGACAGGTAGGAAGAGAGCCACGAGAGGGCTGTGTCACATATGCCAAAGGATTGGAGGGTTTGGAGCAAAAGAGGGTGGTCAACAGTGCAAAGGCTGCGGACAGATCAAGGAGGATAAGCAGAGAGAAGTGGCCTTTTGATTTTGCTGTAAGTAGGTCATTGGTAACCTTAACAATTGCTATCTCTGTGGAGTGATGGGGACGAAATCCAGATTGCAATGGGTCAAGAAGGGAGTTTATTTTAAGGAAATGGGATAGGTGTGCATAAGCTAGTTTTTCGAGAAGCTTTGATGCAAGAGGGAGGAGGGAAATAGGGCGGTAGTTGGATGGGGAGGTAGGATCAATGGAAGGTTTTTTGAGGATAGGTGTGACCAGTGCATGTTTCAGCGATGAGGGAAATATACCGGTGCTGAGGGAGAGGTTGAAAGTGTGTGTGAGTATAGAGGTAAGGGTGGCAGAGAGGGAGGGGAGTAGCTGTGAGGGGATAGGGTCAAGGGGACAGGTATTGAGGTGAGAGCCCAGTATAAGTGCTGAAACTTCTTCCTCAGTAACAGGGGAGAATGAGCTAAGTTTAAGGTTATGTTGGTTGTGGTTGATTGAGAGCATTTGAGGGGGTGAGAGAATGAAATTATGTTGAGAGCTGATTTCATTTCTGATGGAGTCGATTTTGTTATTGAAGTGGTTGGCAAAGTCTTGAGCTGACAGAGAAGTTGTATTAGGAGGTGGGGGAGGGCGGAGAAGCGTATTGAAAGTGGAGAACAAACATTTTGGGTTTGAAGAAAGATTAGAGATAAGAGTAGAGAAGTAGTGTTGCTTATGGAAATTAAGGGCAGAGTAGTAGGAGTTCAAGATAAATTTGTAATGTTGAAAATCAGTTGAACTCCTTGATTTTCTCCAGTGCCGCTTAGCAGTACAGGAACATCTGCGTAGGTATTGTGTCAGAAGAGTATGCCAGGGCTGAGGATGAGTGTTTGATTTCCGAGCTATGGTAAGAGGGGCGAGATTGTCAAGGACGGATTTAAGAGTGGAATTATAGTGGCAGAGAGATTGGCCAGGGCAGGAAAAGGAGGAGAAGGATGAGAGGAGAGCTTTGAGGGAATTAGAAAGCTGTTGTTGATCTAATGACATCATGCTTCTGTGAAGTTTGGTGTGAGGAGCAGAAGGAGAGAGAGTTGTAGGGAGGGATGATATGTTGCAAGTAAGGAGATGGTGGTCAGAAAGAGGAAAGGGGGA
Organism: Bombina bombina; assembly: GCF_027579735.1. Classification (NCBI taxonomy): domain Eukaryota; kingdom Metazoa; phylum Chordata; class Amphibia; order Anura; family Bombinatoridae; genus Bombina; species Bombina bombina. Next base: position 178,596,216 of record NC_069507.1, read on the forward strand.
GTTTGTGAAGTTTGAGAGGGTGCATCGATAGCTAAAGATCAGGTCAATGGATTTACCATCTTTGTGAGTGGGAATGTGAGTAAGGTTGTCAGAGTTTTGTTTTTTGAGTCTGTGAGATGGTATACATGGATGTGCATGGCTAGGCTGTTGTTGGGGACCAGGATTAGGGGAGATGTCACCAGCAGTTAGTAAAAGCAAGAGGGAGAGTGACATGAGATGAAATACAGATTTGCAGTAGTGAGACTAGATAGGCTCAGTAGATGCTGATTGGTGGCCTTGTACGATTGGCTGACTCATGTGCATTGCTATTTATTCAACAAAGGATATGTAAAGAATGAAGCAAATTAGATAAAATAAGTAAATTGGGACATTGTTTAAAATTGTATTCTCTGGGGTCAATTTATCAAGCTCCGTATGGAGCTTGATGCCCCATGCTGAAACAGAAGTTATGAAGCAGCGGTCTAAAGACCGCTGCTCCATAACCTGTCCACCTGCTCTGAGGGGGCGAATAGATATCAACCCGATTAAATACGATCAGGTTGATTGACACCCCCTGCTAGCGGCTGATTGACCGCAAATCTGCAGGGGACGGTATTGCACCAGCAGTTCACAAGAACTGCTGGTGCAATGATAAATGCCGACAGTGTATGCTGTCGGCATTTATCGATGTGCAGCGGACATGATACGCTACATAATATCATGTCCACTCGCACATTGATAAAGTGACCCCTCTATCTGAATCGTGAAAGAAAATTTTGGGGTTTAATGTCCCTTTAAACTTTTAAAGAGACATGAAACTCAACATTTTGCTTTTATTATTCAGATATAGTATATAATTAAATAAAAAATCCAATTCATGTCTGCTATCAAATTTGCTATTTTCTTATGGTATTCTTTGTTTAAAGGGACAATCTACTCCAAAATGTTTATTGTTTAAAAAGATAGATAATCTATTTATTACTATATAGTAAATATTTCAAGGTGCACTTAAGTTTTCATGAAATATAAATTTAAGAAGTGTGCTAGCTTCTCTTTAATGATAAATTATCTTAGAAAGGAAAATATAAGAGACATGCATACATTACTACATGTCTAAAGAGTGACTAAATAAAAAATCCAATTCATGTCTGTTATCAAATTTGCTATTTTCTTATGGTATTCTTTGTTTAAAGGGACAGTCTACTCCAAAATGTTTATTGTTTAAAAAGATAGATAATCTATTTATTACTATATAGTAAATATTTCAAGGTGCATTTTAGTTTTCATTAAATATAAATTTAAGAAGTGTGCTAGCTTCTCTTTAATTATAAATTATCTTAGAAAGGAAAATATAAGAGACATGCATACATAACTACATGTCTAAAGAGTGACTATAAGCTGCACTATTCAAATAAATCACCAAATTCTCTAAATTCCCAATTAGTATAACTTTATTACAGAATACAAAACAGTAACATTATTTGTTAAAATCAAGTGAATGTTTTGCATGGAAACTTGCATTATAAGTTTTATCCTGGGCACTTAGGGCCTGATATTGAAAACCTCACTGCTCAGGCAAGATATTCTAAGAAGTCTCAACAGTATGGCGAGGTCCTTAACATTTTGCAATGTTGTGTTCTTTATGTGAAACAGAGACTCCTATATTACAAAAGGAGGTCTAAAAAAATTCCAAAGATTTTGCGTGATTTCTCTCCATGCCGACGAGGTTTTGAATATCAGGCCCTCAGTGTGAAAACGTGCTCCAGGTTATCGAGTGTCTTATATTTATAAGCTTTAGCCTGGGTACTTAGTGTACAAACACAAACCAGGTAGGTAAAGAGGAAAACTTGTATGCACAAGGAGGTATATAGAGATTTTATCAAACTGGTGAGTATAAAACTCTTTCACCGTTTTAGTGATTTCTCTCTCCTGGATCCAGGGTCGGCTCCAGAATGAATGAAATGGGGGTGGCATTTTTTTTCATGAGGGGGCACGCATTTAAAAAGCATGTATGAGAGTCAAAATAAGAGCAGACCTACTGTGGCAGTCCAGGGGTTACATTTATCAGATCTCTGGCTGTGCAGGAGTTAGATTTGTTTATATTTCTGGAAGTGCAGCGGTTACATGTGTCATATCTCAAGGAGTATAGGGGTTACATTTATAAGATGTCTGGCAGTGCCGCAGCAGTTACATTTACCAGATTTATGGCAGTGCAGGGGTTACATTTGTCATATCTCAGGAATGTCTCCCACATATGACACAGCCAGTGGACACTGTTTGCATGTGTAGCTCTACCAATGACCCTACTAATGATCAAATAAGCTTTTACGTGACAATAAGTTTGAGTGCCAAGCAGTACATTACTTGTTCAGATATTATTAATGATATTTTCCAGCACACACACAGTACAGTATGTATATACACACAAATTATATATGTATATAATATATACACACAAACACACACACACACACATATATATATATATATATATATATATATATATATATATATATATATATACACATACACACACACAAACAGTATATAAAGTGTGTGTATTTGAGCACCTATAATCTGACACACATTTTACACTGATCACTGCAGATAAAGCAGGCACAATGCACACTTGTTTTGTGTGACCTGCAGTGGGGAAACCAAGGAATTCCCAATTTGCTTGTTTATCTGTGGCTGCCAGGATATAAAGCACAATAGGGAAGGGATACTACTCTTACACACACATTGGTTATACGGCTGTGTTTTCACAAAATTACTTCTGCCTTCCCTCTCACAGGCTGTTAGCTTCTTCCAGCACTTCCTGCAGAGGTCTGATGATGTCATCATCTCACTTCAGCTCTGTAGTAAGTGGGCTAGCAGGAGGAGGGGCATTGCAAGCCCTAGGTTAACTGTGAGAGCACCAGCAGGGAAATGCAACTTTATTTGTTATCTGGTTGTAAATAGAGGAGAGTAAAGAGATTAGCTGGGCCCTCCAGTGGCGGATCTCCAGGGTCCAGTGGCTGCAAATGGTTGATGCGACATTTGGGACCCTGGATGTTCCGTCACTTTTAAAATGTAAAAGAAGATTTAAAAAAAAAAATCACTTCTTTTGCCCTGGGGGGCACAGCATTCCATTTGGGGGGGGGGGGCATTGCCCCCAATGCCCCCCCTTAGAGCCGACCCTGCCTGGATCACAGGTGTAACACGTAATGTGCAATTCAATCACTCCAGGACTAACTTCTACTCTATCTCCCAACACGCTAAAGCCAGCGGCTCCAACCACCCAAGGCACAACGCTCCTTACCAACGAGGTGACATTTCCACCTCTAAACCAATAGCCCTGCTAGGATGTCAGATGACACGCACGGCTATTGATTGAGAGGTGGAATTGTAATCTCATTTGTAAGGAGCATCCAAAGCCGCTGACTTTAGCGAGCTGCAGCGGCACTGAAAGGGTCAGTTTAGCACCCTTTTTTTAATAATTGATGACTGAAATGGCAGTTTATTTTTAGTGATGGTAAATCCTAGCAATTTTTAAATGTTCAGATTAACCATCTGAAAAGGAAAATAACATGACTGTACCTGCACATGCTAGATGCACACTCCCTTGGAAGTCCTGGGACTAAAGTCTCTTTACAGTGGGGTGTGAACACTTAGGAAATTTGAGGTAAAGATTTTCCTTTTTTACGTAGAGATGTTCTGGTGATATTTTCTAGTCAGCTTTTTACAGCTATGCAGCATCACTTTCAAGTGCTTCAACATTTGGGTATCATATCCCTTTAAGACCGTCCTATGTTCAGCCTGTATTTAGTTTAATAGTATTGTGTCCAGTACAGTACTCCCACCACAGAGGTTGATGTGGCTTTCTATTTTACGCTATTATTACTAATTGCTTACTGTATGTAAGTTTTGTTATTGAAACTTTTTTTTTTTTTTAAATAAATCTTTATTGTGCATCCAGCATACAGAAAAATAGTGCAATAACATCCATTGTTCAGATACATAAATCCAAAATACAGTTGTCACGTATATTATTACAATCAAGTGAACCAATGGGGATCATACATTGGATGCCTTTCCTTATGTGGTTAAACATATAACAATAAAACAGAGAAGAACATCAATGAGAACAAACTAGATTGAAAAAAAAAAAAAGAAAAAAGAAAAAAAAACTGACACAGAAAGAAAAACTGCTGGTTAGCTTTCAGGGATTTATCAACTCGCTATCTGACCTTTGGGGCATAAATTTCTGTCTCACATATTCATCCCACTTCAACTGTATCTGGGCATACATATTTATACATTTGATCTTAATGTAATAGTATTCCTCCAGTCTTACAATTTCACTACACTTGTGGACCCACTGAGCTATAGTAGGGACCTCTCGTGACTTCCACTTCTGTGCCATTAAAATTTTCACACTACTGCTCATAATATGTAGCATCTTTTTTTGTGCTGTTGTGAACCTGTTAGGTGTACATAGGAGAAGCCATAGCTTGGGGTCGGTTGGAAGTGCTCTGCCCAGTACCTTAGAGGCTTCTGCTGCTATCTTTTCCCATACTGGGGCTATACTGGAGCAGGACCACCATACATGCGACATGGTCCCCCTGTCTAAACCGCAGCGCCAACATGTAGTGCTTTGTGTGTTGAATAGTTTATGTACCCTGACGGGGGTCATATACCATCTATGTAATATTTTTAAATTTATTTCTATTATGTTGGCTGAAATTGAAGATTTTGGGATGTTGTGTAGGATGGTGTTGACCTCTCTATAGCTGATGTCAATACCTAGTTCAGCGTTCCATCTCTCCAGATAATAAGGTATATGTCCCGGTGGTTTTATTTGTAGTAATTTATATATTAGGGATAATGAGTGATGTATTGGTTTCGTTGAGGAGCACATTATCTCAAATTGTGTCTTGGGTCTAATCAAATTTTTCCTATCCCCATGTTTAAAGATGAACGAGGTGCATTGATGGTGGAACAGCCAGTTTTTGAAGATCAGAAGACCCCCTTCTATCAGTTCCCCTCTTGTGTGCATTCTAGTTTCGTTCCCCAACTGAAACACCTGTAACGTTCTATTTGTCATGTCCGAGGCGTGAAATGATAAGCCCACCCCCGGTGTAAACTCTTTGTTTTCTAGTAATGGTGTCAAGGGGGAGCTAGTAGAGGAGATGTGTGGGAACTTCGTTAGCACCCTGTCCCATGTCCTGAAAGTCTCAGTGCACGTCCAGTTAGGTTTATTATCCCTGATCCGCCCCCCTGGTGGAAGCCAGCACTGTGCCCCTAAGTGTTTTATATTTGCAACTTCATGTTCGATTTGGACCCATCTTTTATTTTGATAGTTGTATGACCAATCTAAGATCCTCTGTAGGTGGATGGCATAACTGTATTTGACTAGGTCTGGTACCCCCAGTCCCTCCTTCAGAAGTGGTGTGCACATGATATTTGTATTTATTCGGGCGCTTTTCTTATCCCATACGAATTCTAATATTTTTGATTGTAATGAGGGGAGGAAGTGCAGTGGAAGGGTGATAGGTAGAGCCTGTAATACATATAAAATTCGTGGTAATACGTTCATTTTAAAAATATTAATTCTTCCTAACCAAGAGGTGTGTAGGGATCTCCAAGAGGAAAGGTCAGTTATTATTTTACGATGTAAAGGGATGTAGTTGATTTGAAAAAGGTCGTGGGCGTTGTTCGCGAGGTGAATCCCTAAATATTTTATATATTTATCCTGCCATTTGAAGGGGCAAATTTTTTTTCAGCTGTATAAGTTGTGTCTGGGGAAGAGAGATATTAAGTATCTCTGATTTTGACTGATTAATCAAGAAGTTTGATGCGGATTGGAATTCTCTCAGGTGGTGCATTATTAAAGGTATCGAGTCAGTTGGATTTGTGAGGGTGAATAATATGTCATCCGCATATAGCATAATTTTATAGTCGAACTCTCTGATTTTAACTCCTTCAATATTTATGTCATTTCTTATTTTTACCGCAAGAGCCTCTACCACACAGGCAAACAACAGCGGAGACAGGGGGCACCCCTGTCTCGTACCATTATTTATCTGGAAGGGCTTAGACAATATGCCATTCACTCGAACCTGTGCTGTGGGGGAATGATATAAGGTCATGATTTTTGCTATAAATGAGGTCCCCATGCCAAACTTTCCCAGGACTGCCTCCAGGAATCTCCACCGAACGCGGTCAAAAGCTTTTTCCGCGTCCGTGGAGACCAGGACCAGGGGGACACCCTCTGACATCGCGTGATCTATCAAATCTACTGCCCTCACTGTATTATCTCTTGCCTCTCTGTTTATCACAAATCCTACCTGGTCCTTATCGATTATCCGGGGTATAATGGAGTTTAATCTATTGGATAACAATTTGGCATAGATCTTGATGTCATTGTTGAGTAGCGAGATAGGTCTGAAGTTCTCTACTCTATCTGTTTTTTTACCTGGCTTGGGCAGTACAACTATGTGTGCTTTTAATGATTCATCTAGGGGGGGTTATTTTCTGCTATATGCTGAAACAAGCTGAGCAAGTGCGGGGTGAGGGTGTCTATGTGTTTTTTTATAATAGTAAATTGTGAAGCCGTCTGGGCCTGGATCTTTTTCATTTGGAAAGTCTTTGATAACTTTTTTTATTTCATTTATCGTGAAGGGTTCATTTAGGTGTGCCCTGTCCTCCTCCTCTATTTCTGGTAGGTGTAGGCTATCCAAGAATTTGTCTATTCCATCTAAGGAGTGTTCCTGTAGGTTATATAATTTCTCGTAGTATGTGCGGAACGCCTCAGCAATTTTTTCAGAGGATGTATGTTCTTTCCCATTAGTGTCATTGATTTTTAGAATATGTGTCATTAATTCTACGCCTCAATTTCCTCGCAAATAGTTTGCTACATTTATTATTCCCTTCATAGTTCTGTTGTTTAAGCTTGAGGGCTATAGTTTTGCACTCTTTATCAATTATGCCATGCAGTTTGCTCTTACATTCCGCTAGGAGTTCTAATATGCTAGCGTCCCCTGGGTTTTTTTTGTGGTCTTTTTCTAAGTCCTCAATCTTGTATAATATCGAATCATAATAGATTCTCTGCTGCCTTAGTTGATGTGCCCTAACGCTTATGAGCTCACCTCTCATAACTGCCTTGTGCGCCTCCCAGCAGTACCTAATGTCTACTTCAATATTTGAGTTTGTCTGGAAGTAGCATTTTAGTGCTTTCTCTATTCTCTCTGAGTATATCGGGTCATCTAATATTCTGTCATCTAATTTCCATAGGAATTCAGTTCTATCTCTGGTGTCCCACCTTAAACTACAACTCACCGCTGAGGGGTCTGTCCACGACACTGGGAGGATTTGGCAGCTTCTAACTAGCGCTAAACTAGTGACGTCTGTGAGAATATAATCTATCCTCGAGAATCTAGTGTGGGGGTAGGAGTAGAATGTATAGTCTCTCTCGGTCCTATGTAAAATCCTCCATGTATCGTGCAGTGTAAGCTCTCTGAGGCATGTCTTGAGTTTGGAAATAATTGCGTGTGTAGTGGATGAAGTACCCGTGGAGTTGTCTATTGTGGGGTCTAGTGTGCAATTTAGATTGCCGCATACTATCAAGGAGCCCTTGACGACATCCAGTATTGTGTTGGTCAGAGTTTTAAAAAAGGCTCCTTGTGCTACGTTCGGGGCATATGCATTGACCAGTGTTATTTGTTTATGACACAATGTGCCCACTAGAATAAGAAATCTGCCCTGTTTGTCTTTTATGACTTTGTGTGCCTGGAATGGTATACCCCTTTTAAATAAAATGCCTACCCCTCCTTTTTTTGTGTTATTGGATGCATAATAAGAGTCTCCAAATTTATATTTAAACGTGCCGGGTTCTCTATTTTGTAGAAAATGCGTCTCCTGTAGGAAGATCACCTCCCCTTTCTTTTCTTTAAAGTCCCTTATAGCTAAGTTCCTTTTGAACGGACTGTTAAGACCCTTGGCGTTAATTGTGAGGAAATTTATCCCTCTATGCTTGTCTACCGTCCCCATCAGTTTGCTAGAAAGCCCCAGCTAGCATGTACATGCCCTGCTAAAAATATGTATGTCGAGTCTATCCCCCTAAGTGCTGTGCCCCCTTTCCCTGTTTGAGTTAAAAAATAGTGGTGTGTCAAACCATGCAGTTTTTCAAAACATTTCAACATAAAAAAACAATCAAACCGTATCACAGTATTATAACATAACTTAACCAAAAAAATAACAGAACCCAAAACAATGAGTAAGAGTATCATCGTTATTAAATTAAGGGGAATGCATTAACAACATCATTACCCTACTGTAATAATGAAAAGTTCAACCTTGAAATGGGTGCACAGTTCCATAAAGTCCCAAGGGAACGATCACCCTGTCTTTTCCAAATGCCACTCAGCTATTGTCGGAGGGGAACATTGTGGGAAGGACATATATTTATATATTTTTTTAAGTATCAAAACGATCTCACCCAGTGCTGGTCAACTTCATGTCTCCTGCGTGATAGAGGCTGATGCCTCTGGACTGTGTGCTTGCCTTTGTCTGTCTTTTTGTCGTTTATTGGGGTGTACCACCTGCCAGCGTGGTTTTCCAAATAGCTGCATAGATTCTGTGGTTTCGTCATCTGACCTGTTCCCAGGGTTGTGAAACTCCGGGGGGATGTTAAAAGTCACATTAAGTCCCTTAGCAAGAGCCTCCATGTCCTGCGGTTCTTTGTAGGTGAAGACATGCCCCCCATGGGAGGCAATCAGGCTGAAGGGGTAACCCCATCTATATTTTATCTTCTTTTCTCTAAGTACCCTAGTGATGAAAGCGATCTCTCTCCTTCTTTGCAGAGTGTTAGGGCACAGATCCAAGAAGATTTGGAGCTCATGTTCTAGATAAGAGATATCCCTCATTTGGCGGGCCAGGGACCAAACTTCCTCTTTATCTTTGTATCTAAGAAATCTTAATATCACGTCCCTAGGTGGGGCTTTAGCTGGCGGTGGGGGCCTGAGGGCCCTGTGGACCCTATCAAGTTCCACTTCTTCTGCTTGTTGGTCTTTTTTCAGATGGCGAAAGAGCTGTTGTACATATTCTTCCAGCTCCTCATTAGCAACTTTCTCTGGGATCCCCCGGATCCGCAGATTATTCCTGCGGTTTCGGTTATCTAAATCGTCCATTTTGTCTTGAAGAGCCGAGATCCTAGTTTCAGATATATTAGCCTGTGTTGTGAGGGAGCCAGTTATATTAGACAGGGTGTCCTGTGTCCCCTCCAGGTCTTCTACCCTGTACCCAATGTCTGAGATTTCTTTTCTTATAGTTGTGAGTTCTGATTTTATTAAGCATTTTAGAGAGTCAAAATCCGACTTAGAGGGCAAATTAGCAATATCGGCTTTAAGTTGGGTCATCAAATCTAGTGGGGCAGTTTGTTGCTGAGCTGAGTCTTGTGTGGTCGGGATATGTCCCCCCGAGTCCCTTTGCTCTGTGCTAGATGTATCATTAGAGCAGAAGAAATTGCTGACAGATATGGGGAGGGAGGCCTGTTGTTTGTTGTTTTTATCTGGCTTATTGCCCTTTCTCGATGCCATATCTGAATGAGTTTTTGTGGATTCGCCTTATGTCTTTTTTCCTTTTTGTTGTATGAACACTTGTGTAGGCGCTTGTCTGTCAGACCAAAGCGATTTAAGGCAGGGTTGAGAAGGTATAAGCTTACATGCGACTGTTATTTATTCAAGTGTTAGCCATGGTGTGTTGAGGTATAGGTGGTATATTTCCCCTTCTTGTACAGCCAGCTCCTCGGGTAATGCCTTATGTATACATCAACTAAGTTGGTGCATTGTCTGTAATTGTCCGTGATCTATAGTGCTATTGTCATACTGCATAACAATGCCCAGATGTCTTGTGGCTTTTGTTTTAACGGCTTACAGCTCAGTCTGGCGTCTGTGCTATAGTTACAACTACCCCTGCGTGTGCAGCTTTTATCCCCTATGTGGCGAGTTTATCTTTATTTTCCCCCACCATCTTTTTCCATCATGCGGCTTGTCTGTATGGTCTGGGGTGATAGCTGTAATCCTCCTCTCACCTGCTGCTGACTATTATGTTGTTCAATTCTCTCCCATGTGTCCTGTGCGGCAAGATGGCGCCGAGCTCCGTTCCGCGGTATGTGCAGTGGGGTCTAGCAGGCCCAGTGAGGGTTGCAGATCATGCCATCGAGCTGTAAATGGGTGCCTGCTGTCTCCACAGTCCCTTGGCAATCAGTTGGTGGTTTTTCCCGGGTCGAACAATCAGCTTTTATGTAGGGCTTGATGCTGTATAGCCCGGAGCACTAAGTCTGAGCGGCCATGTTCCGGCACGGCCAGGCTCCGCCCCCCTTGTTATTGAAACTTTATTTGTGATCTTCTGTTATGTTGATGTTGAAGTGTGTAGATAGGTGCAAGGTAAGGGGAAACCATCCTATATTATAAAAGGCCAGGTACTGTATTATTGTCTGATGCAGTCATGCGCAGTAGAGACTACAGCGTGAGACAAACATACCTGGCCTGGCCGTAATGAAGGATCTGTCAAGGTTGTGAGGATCAGACAGCAGAGAAGGTTGGCAGGAGCGGGCGTGACGGGGGCATGACGGATGGAAGTGGGCATGACAGGGCATGGTCCGATGATGTGTGTCCGGGCGGGTGGGACCGCTGCACTGCAGAAAATGACCCGTGTACACTGGCTTTAGAACTAGTGTGATATATAATGCCAGGGAGGGTAGGAGGCAAGGTGTAATGAAGCAAGGCATCTCAATAGTGTTTCACATTTTGGAACATGTGTAATTTACCCCATTTATACACTGAGGCTTTGCTTAGCATGGGTTTAAGATATCAGGGCTGTAATTCAGAGAACACACAAAAATACAATCCTGATTTACATAATTTATGTAAGAACTTACCTGATAAATTAATTTCTTTCATATTGGCAAGAGTCCATTAGCTAGTGACGTATGGGATATACAATCCTACCAGGAGGGGCAAAGTTTCCCAAACCTCAAAATGCCTATAAATACACCCCTCACCACACCCACAATTCAGTTTAACAAATAGCCAAGTAGTGGGGTGAAAAAGAAAGGAGAAAAAAGCATCAACAAAGGATTTTGGAAATAATTGTGCTTCATACAAAAAAATCATAACCACCATAAAAAAGGGTGGGCCTCATGGACTCTTGCCAATATGAAAGAAATTAATTTATCAGGTAAGTTCTTATATAAATTATGTTTTCTTTCATGTAATTGGCAAGAGTCCATGAGCTAGTGACGTATTGGGATAGCAATACCCAAGAAGTAGAACTCCACACAAGAGTCACTAGAGAGGGAGGGATAAAATAAAAACAGCCATTTTCCGCTGAAGAAAATTAATCCACAACCCAAAATATAAGTTTATTCTTATAAATGAAAGGAAAGCACTTAAAACATAAGCAGAATAATACAAACTGAAACAGCTGCCTAAAGAACTTTTCTACCAAAAACTGCTTCCGAAGAAGCAAATACATCAAAACGGTAGAATTTAGTAAATGTATGCAAAGAAGACCAAGCTTCATTCCTAAAAGCCCATGTGGAAACTGATCTAGTAGAATGAGCTGTAATTCTCTGAGGCGGGGCTTGACCTGACTCCAAATAAGCTTGATGAATCAAAAGCTTTAACCACGATGCCAAGGAAACGGCAGAAGCCTTCTGACCTTTCTAGGACCAGAAAAGATAACAAATTGACTAGAAGTCTTCCTTAAATCTTTAGCAGCTTCAACATAATATTTCAGAGCTCTCACCACATCCAAATAATAATAATAATAATAATAATAATAATAAAGATCTCTCCAACGAATTATTAGGATTAGGACACAAGTTAGGAACAACAATTTCTCTATTAATGTTGTTAGAATTCACAACCTTAGGTAAGAATTTAAATGAAGTCTGCAAAACTGCCTTATCCTGATGAAAAATCAGAAAAGGAGATTCACAGCAGAAAGCGGATAATTCAGAAACTCTTCTAGCAGAAGAGATGGCCAAAAGAAACAACACTTTCCAAGAAAGTAGTTTAATGTCCAAAGAATGCATAGGCTCAAATGGAGGAGCCTGTAAAGCCTTCAAAACCAAATTAAGACTCCAAGGAGGAGAGATTGATTTAATGACAGGCTTGATATGAACCAAAGCCTGAACAAAATAGTGAATATCAGGAAGATTAGCAATCTTTCTGTGAAATAAAACAGAAAGAGCAGAGATTTTTCCCTTCAAAGAACTTGCAGACAAACCCTTATCCAAACCATCCTGAAAAAACTGTAAAATTCTAGGAATTCTAAAAGAATGCCAAGAGAAATTATGAGTGGAACACCATGAAATGTAAGTCTTCCAAACTCAATAATAAATATTTCTAGAAACAGATTTACGAGCCTGCAATATAGTATTAATCACAAAATCAGAGAAAACCTCTATGACTAAGCACTAAGCGTTCAATTTCCATACCTTCAAATTTAATGATTTTGAGATCCTGATGGAAAAACTGGCCTTTTAGCCTTAATGGAAGTGGCCAAGGTTGGCAACTGGACATCCGAACAAGATCCACATACCAAAACCTGTGAGGCCATGCTGGAGCCACCAGCAACACAAAAGATTGCTCCATGATGATTTTAGAGATCACTCTTGGAAGAAGAACTAAAGGCAGGAAAATATAAGCAGGTTGATAACACCAATGAAGTGTCTGAGGATCCCTGAACCTGAACAGGTACCTGGGAAGTTCCTTGCCATCAGATCTATTTCTGAAGACCTCACATCTGAACAACCAGAGAAAACACATCTGGATGGAGGGACTACTCCCCCGGATGTAAAGTCTGACGGCTGAAATAATCCGCTTCCCAATTGTCTATACCTGGGATATGAACCACAGAAATTAGACAGGAGCTGGAATCCGCCCAAGCAAGTATCCGCGATACTTCTTTCATAGCTTAAGGAGTATGAGTCCCATCCTGATGATTGACAAATGCACAGTTGTGATATTGTCTGTCTGAAAACAAATGAACGGTTCTCTCTTCAACAGAGGCCCAATCTGAAGAGCCCTGAAAATCACACAGAGTTCAAAAATATTGATTGGTAATCTCGCCTCTTGAGATTTCCAAACTCCTTGTGCTGTCAGAGATCCCCAGACAGCTCCCCAACCTGAAAGACTCGCATCTGTTGAGATCACAGTCCAGGTTGGATGGACAAAAGAGGCCCCTAGAACTATACGATGGTGATTTAACCACCAAGTCAGAGATAGTCGAACATTGGGATTTAATTACATACATTGTGATATCCTTGAAAAAAACCTTCAGTATTGGTTCAGCACACAAAAGGGGATCGCGTCCGATGCTGCAGTCATGAGACTTAAAACTTCCATGCACATAGCTACTGAAGGGAATGACTGAGACTGAAGGCTCCGACAGGCTGCAACCAATTCAAAACGTCTCTTGTCTGTTAGAGACAGAGTCATGGACACTGAATCTATCTGGAAACCTAAAAAGGTGACCCTTGTCTGAGGAGTCAAAGAACTTTTTAGTAAATTGATCCTCCAACCATGTTTTCAAAGAAACAACACTAGTTGATTTGTGTAAGTTTCTGCAGAATTTGAAGACTGAGCTAATACCAAGAAATTGCCCAAATAAGGAAACACCGCAATATCCCGCTCTCTGATTACAGAGAGTAGGGCACCAATAACCTTAGAAAAGATTCTTAGAGCTGTAGCTAGGCCAAAAGGAAGAGCGAAAAATTGGTAAAGCTTGTCTAGAAAAGAGAATCTCAGAAACTGAAAATTAACTGGATGAATCAGAATATGAAGATATGCATCCTGTAAGTCTATGGTGGACATATAATGCCCTTACTGAGCAAAAGGCAAAATAGTCCTTATAATCACCATTTTGAAAGTTGGTACTCTTACATAATGTCTTACATAATGATTCAAAAAAATTTCAGATCCAGAACTGGCCTGAATGAATTTTCTTTCTTTGGGACAATGAATAGATTTGAATAAAACCCCAAACCCTGTTCCTGAAACGGAACTGGCATGATTACCCCTGAAACTCCAGGTCTGAAACATACTTCAGGAAAGCCTGAGCCTTTACTGGATTTGCTGGAATGCGTGAGAGAAAATATCTTCTCACAGGAGCTCTTACTCTGAATCCTATTCAATACCCCTGAGAAAACTTAATCTGCCCCCTACCAGCTGAGCTGGAATGAGGACCGCACCTACATGCGGACTTAGGGGCTGGCTTTGGTTCCTTAAAAGTCTTGGATTTAATCCAATTTGAAGAAAATTTCCAATTGGAAACAAATTCCTTGGGGGAAGGAATAGGTTTCTGTTCCTTATTTAGTTGAAAGGAACGAAAACGTTTAGAAGCTTAAGATTTAACCTTAAGTCTTCCCCCAGTGACAGTTGATATAATCAAATTCAACTGAGAACCAAATAACTTATTACCTTGGAAAGAAATAGATAGCAATCTCGACTTAGAAGTCATGTCAGAATTCCAAGATTTAAGCCACAAAACTCTTCTAGCTAAAATAGCTAAAAACATAGATTTAATATCTGACAGGATCAGATTGAGACATCTTGCAAATGGAAGAGAAAAAAACAACATATAAAGCAAAATTATCAATTTCCTTATATGGCGGTTTCAGGAATGGGAAAAAAATGCAAACAGCATAGCCCTCTGATAGAGAAAAAGGCAAGAGGCATATAGGAATGGGGTTTAAAATAATGAAAATATTTGGTGCCAAGTATGACGCACAAACAAACAGAGAATTTTTTTTGCCGCTAACAACATCCGGAAATGACACACTTGCGTGTGAAAGGACTCGGCGTCGACAATGACGAATTTGCGTCATCGAACGTAACGTCACACCAAAAAAATCTCACGCCAAAAATGACGCAATATACTTTGGCATTTCGCGCCCCGCAAGCCTAATTCTGCCCGTGAATTTAAAATGACAGTCAATTGAAAAAAGACTATACCCCAGGTAAGAAATACATTTTCCTAAAAAATGCATTTCCCAGATATGAAACTGACAGTCTGCAAAAGGAAATATACTGAAACCTGAATCATGGCAAATATAAGTACAATACATATATTTAGAACTTTATATAAACACATAAAGTGCCAAACCATAGCTGAGAGTGTCTTAAGTAATGAAAACATACTTACCTGAAGACACCCATCCACATATAGCAGATAGCCAAACCAGTACTGAAACGGTTATCAGTAGAGGTAATGGAATATGAGAGTATATCGTCGATCTGAAAAGGGAGGTAGGAGATGAATCTCTACAACCGATAACAGAGAACCTATGAAATAGATCTCCCGTGAGGAAAACCATTGCATTCAATAGGTGATACTCCCTTCACATCCCACTGAACTCTGAGAGGAATCGGGCTTCAAAATGCTGAGAAGCGCATATCAACGTAGAAATCTTAGCACAAACTTACTTCACCACCTCCATAGGAGGCAAAGTTTGTAAAACTGAATTGTGGGTGTGGTGAGGGGTGTATTTATAGGCATTTTGAGGTTTAGGAAACTTTGCCCCTCCTGGTAGGATTGTATATCCCATACGTCACTAGCTCATGGACTCTTGCCAATTACATGAAAGAAAAGTGTATTATTATAACAGTGTTGGTTATGCAAAACTGGGGAATGGGTAATAAAGGGATTATCTATTTTTTAAAACATTAACAATTCTGGAATGTCCCTTTAAACTATCTCTGCTACTTAAATAGTATTTGAAGTAAATGTGGATTATTGGTGGTAACGGCTACTCTAACAAAGATTTGTTCTGGATAAAAACAGAGTGGGACTATAATTCTTGCCCTGACTAAGTGCCAGATTACAAGTGAAGTGCTAATGTGAGCTAGTATTACAAGTTGAAAGCAATGTGAACGCAAGCTCGCATTCCCATTGCTGGAAAGCATCATGCTACCGAGAGTGCGCTTCCATAGGCTCAAATGGGAGCCTTGTTCTCATGCCATGAGATATGGCATGAGAACTTGAGCAGTGCAGGGGGTAAGTAGCCCAGCAATGGCAACAATTTGTAAATATATATGTACAGGTATACCTACGCTCATACAGCGGGTTAGGGACCGGAGCCCTACTGTAAAGTGAAAGTGCCTTAAAGTGAAACAATGTAGTTTTAGCTTTCTTTTCACTTGCCTGTGTGTTTAAAACTTGAAAACATGTTTTATCTAATATACAGTATATTAGAGGTGCAATAGGGCTTAATTTAGTTTAACACTAGAACAACAGCACAGTTTTCAATTAGTATTTAATTAAAACTGTACTGTGAAAATTACTATAGTACAATTTGCCAGACTACAATACTGAGACACAGATTGCACAGCAATGCTGTAAACAGGGTGAACTGTGCAAAACAAATTGGTGCCAGTCACTTTTCTTGTAATCTCACGATGAGTACAGCACTGTTTCAAAGTCCTTGGAGGTTGAACTTCAGCTCCACAAAGCGCTGTATTAGTAAAGCTCTGTAAAGTGAGGTATACCTGTATATGATTATGTACATATATATATGTTAATGTATATATATATATATATATATATACACATATTAACACACACACACATATATATATATGTATGACCGCCATACAGAGGATTACTGAGAACAGTCTTGACAAAGGTCCCTGCGAGGACCGAAACGTTGATTGAATATATGAAATAATAAAAACTTTATGCTTATTAAGACCTGTGAGTGCCTCTTCTTTTGAGAAGTTTCTACCTACCTACCATAGAGTGCACCCAGGCAATACCACTAACAGTGAGTGCTTGGATCCCACAACTAGCACACATATATATATATATATATATATATATATATATATATATATATATATATATATATATATATATATATATATATATATATATATATGCATATACATATATATTTACTGGGAACACACAGTTCCCATAGACCGCAATGTAAAGGCACTTTTCAGTGCCGTTTTTTTTCTAACACCCCACAGACTCCAACTTTAAAGCCCCAAAACTGCCTAGTGCAGTTTTTTCTTTCCTATTATAAAACTATAATGTTCTCTATTTTCAAGGCATTTGGGGCACTTTTAGAAAATTAACTAGAGATCTAATCTCTGGTTAATTTTCGGAGCGCTGCAACAACCAGCCACTTGTTATTTATCGCGTGCCCGCAAGTGGGCTAATTTCTCCCCTTGTAATCAGTTAAACATTGTATCAGTTAAACATTTTACATTTTCTTTGGGTTGTTGCATACATTTTATTTGAGTAAAATCAGTACAAATTTAAAGTGAAACTAACAAGAAAGATATTAAGTATTGATTACACACTGGCTGATAGGGCCATCTCCCACAAAAAGTTGGTTTATTTAGTAAAAGAATATACATTTTTCAAAATATAAAGCACTGTAGTACAATTTGAAATACTTTTAGAAGAGACAAACTGAAAAGTAGGTGTTAAAATTATAAAACTTGGGGGGGCGGAGCTAACAGCAGAAGAAACAGGATGCACAACTCAGGAGCTCCTGCTAATTTTACAAACTTTTAAACTTCGCTCTTGTTTTACACTTATGTAAGAAGGAAAGCAACATCTTAAAAGACTTATCTGAAGCCTTAAACATCAGCTATACCACCTGCATGGAGACATACTGTCTCGCATAACCACGAGGCAGAAGTGACTACTACACGACTAAATATGGCAGAATTTTCTGTTCAGTTACAAACATTACTTGATAGATTTGAGGAGAAGATGGATCGCTGCTTTTATGACCTGCTGTCTATTGTAGGAAATCAGCGCGGGGAAGAGGCTATACTAACACCCAAAATGGCGTCTCCTCTAAATCTCATTAAGAAAGACGAGACCCCTCACTTTTGCCTTAGATTAACATCACCAGCGCTGGAAATGCTGCAACCTTGTTTGGAGTCCACTCCGCATGATGTCCCGCCAAACACTGGAGTAAGCCTTGCAGAGACGAGGAGCTACTTTCTACCGGCTTCAACTAGAACAGAAGGCAGTTTTAAGAACGAAACTCTGCAGCTAGTTAGCGCCTTACCACTCACTAGTGGGTCACAGCCTCACACAGGGAGCGGGAGCTTCAGTCCAGCTTCGGATGTTACGGAGACTGAGATTGATACCTCTCCACAGAAGCTGCTCACCACGGTTGCGACTATAAAGGAACCCAGTCATGCAGACCTGAAATCTTTCAACAGACAGAACTTTACATTCTCGGATACCCTTATCATCAGCCCAGCACAACCCCCGGGGGTTTTTTAAACGCATAGCCATTGTCATGTCTAGCCTACAGACGGATTAGAACCTGGCTACAGCTCCCCTTGGCAGAAGGTTTCAGACCCTTCACCTCCTTTGGAAAGAGCAAGATCTCCCCGACGCATCTCCACTCCTTCTGGACATTAAGGTGCAATTGCTACAACCTACTCCATACATCATTAGCAGTACAGGACTGAGAAGAGGAGTAGGTTGAGGCCCTGGTAACAATCGGCAAAGCTCCATACTCCTGTAGTATAAATCTTTGACAGCCCTAGTTCAACACAAATTTAACAGTTTCTATTCTAAGACGTTTCTTAACTGGACTTTTATGATACCGGTCCTGGTATGTGGAGTGCGGCACTTAGCCTTATAACATACCTATTGCAATTTCTGGAAAAATCATTTAATTTGTGTCCCTTACTTAACAGAGCGGATGGGTTTATGTGACAAAAGTTAAGCTGAGTATTATTTACCATGTTGTTTAACCTATAGAAATTTAGCTGCTTATCCTCCTATTAATTTCTATATTATATTGCTGTTGTTTATATTCGACTACCTAAATACATGAGGCAGGAGTGCTTATTCATATACCCTCTGTGTATTATCTCCTTAACCATGTAGTAATTAGCTTTTTATGTTATATAGTTGTTACCTGTATATAGCTATCTATGTTTTTGAGTTAAAGGATATTTCATAGGTAACTCCCTTATAGTAAGATGTACACACTTAACATACCATTAGGGGGTATTTCTTGTCCATATAACTTGTTAGCATATTTTATATTCCACAATAGACACTCTCTCTCTCCATTGCAAGAGGGAGAACACCTATATCTCTCACAAATACTAGATGATAGAGGGACTCAGCACTCATAGGCTAGGTTACAATACTACCACTGGTTACCTTGTTGCAACAACGTTATTACTACCCTACATCTCCATAACACCCTCCCCATCTCACTATAGTTAGTATTTCTCCATCCTAGGGATAAACTTAAAAAGCGACACATTAGATTGGATTACATGGGCACACAGTACGTGCTTGTTTGCCTTTGTTCATATGTTATCCATACTATTTGGTGCTACAACTTAGCCATAACCCTTTATTTAAGTATTACATGGATTGTAAGTAACGAACCATTCCTCGGCTTCTATATTGGTCACATATTCCTGGAAATATAACCTATATATTCCACACCTATCCACAAGCTTAAAAATTAGAGCAGAGGTTTAATTACCTATACTTTACTTTATGTTGGACACGATATTATTGAACCTCATCACTTTCTAACTACTAGACTCAGGTTTCATGGTTTTCTATCTGCATACAACCCTTCTTTACGGTGTCACCTATATTATATTTAATTGTGTAAGAAGTTGGGCTTTTGATCAAACAACCTTACTATAGGACCCTTATAAGTTCCCTATCGCCTCAAGTCCTTAAGATATCAATGCTCTCCCTACATTTACTATAGCCCGCCCCCCCTAAATTCCCCCCCCAAACTAAAAGTGGCTCTTGCCCACTGATCTTCCCCCCCTAAACCATACCACTACCTATGTCTAACGATAAGTATCTTAGCTATATTATATTATTGAACCTATAGGTTCTCTCAATTAAGAGATGTCTAACTTTCCATATTCCTCAACTCTTCTACACACTATATGCCTCATCATTAGGATCCCAGAATACGTATACTTAATCTATTATCTACCTAGTTCTATATAGTAGTGGTTGGTCCATGAAAAAAAAAAAGAGGTCATCCCTACTCCAGCACAGGTTAATTTTCATAGTTTTCAAAACCTATTTGTCATTATCTACCATAAGTATTTGAATTGCTCAATCTTTGTTTTCTGTACTAAGCTCTGACACTGCTGTGTATTCTGTATTTTCCCTGTGTGGTTGGATTACTGTTTGTTATCTTTTGCATCAACCTCAATAAAAAAATATTTTTCAAAAAAAAATTTATAAAACTTTTTGATTTTCCTTTACACTGTACTTGTGCGCTTGGCAAAAATGATGTTGAAATTCCACAGCACATACTGCATATCTATAAAAATTCTATTTTTTACAGAGAAACATATTGTAAATTTTGACACATACAAACCATTATTTGCATGCCATTTACAGTGAAAACAACAATACAAAAGTGATACTAAACATTTTGTTTTTTCTCTCTCCAACATTTGGACACAGTTCAAAACTAAAGGTCACTAGAAATATATTACAATAGTCCTTTGTAATGAAATAGAACAATATCTTTTCAGACAAGACAGAAACTTTTTTCTGTTGTTTTTCATGCATTTATCATCATATTTTAACATTTGTCAATATATCCAGTCCCGATAACCTTTGTGTAGCTTTAAAAAGCTTTTTGTTTATGATTTAGAAAATTCATTGCAACACCTACATTTTCTATTATACGTTTTTAAAAAAAAATTAATAATTTTTTAATTAATATGTGTGTTTAAATATTTCTCATTCATCCAACTTTACAAACAGCTCATAGTTTGAATAGGAGTTTAGTTCCAATATTTCAGTGTGTTCACCAGTAGTGGAACATTAACTATTTGATGGCCAAATATTAGTCATAAGCTACCTGTTAGTTCTCATCCTTTCTCCTTCAGCAGGAAATAAGTTTTAATCCTAGAAATCATGTAACCTATTTTACCCCTCCCCCACAAAAAACAAACAAATCTAACTCATGCAGATCACCTATAAATAAAATACAGAAATTTACTGATTTTTTTTATGTATAAATAGGGATAGACAAATATTTTGGCACATTCTTTAAAAATAAAAAATGTTGTCTGAAGTCCCTTGTTCAAAACAAATATAAACTTTTTGCAGAACATTAATTTGTTTTTGCAATTCAAAAGTTGTCTCTCTATCAAATGTAGCATTGAAATATGGAATGTAAGATTTCATTACAGAATGTAGCAATTGAATATTCAAATATTCAGTTATAAGACTCGCAGAGAGACGGGAAAGGTGGATTAGCCTGACAGAAGCATTTAGGATGGATTGAAAAGGGACAGGCAGTAGAAAAGAAGGCCAGTCATTAGGTTATTGCAGTAGTCAAGTTGGGAAATTATGAGGTAGTGGATTAGTTGCTAAGTAGTGTCAGTGCTCAGAAACTGACAAATTTTGGAAATATTGTGTAGGTGGTTGCGGCAGGATGAAGAGAGTAATTGGATGTGGGGGATGAAGGACAGATTGGAGTCAAGTGTAAATTGCACCCAGTGGACTTGGGATGATGGGGGGATAATGATGTCGTTGACAGTGATAGAAAAGTAAGAAATCACTGAAAAGCTAGTGGGGGAGGGGATGTAAAGGAGCTCAGTTTTGAACATATTAATCTTAATGTGGTGAGAGACTATCCAGGAAGAAATGCCAGATAAGCAGTCACTGAGTTGAGAATGGACAGAGGGACCGTTAGCAGTGGCGGAGAAGTAGATCTGAGTGTCATCAGCATAGAGGTGATATTTAAAGCCAAAGCTGTTGAGAAGATTTCCCAGTGAAGAAGTATAAATGGAGAAGAGTAGTGGACCCAGAGCCTTGAGGTGCAACATTGAAGAGGAGTCGCCAGCAAATAACACAGAAAAGCACCTGTTAGAAAGATAAGAGTGGGTCCACGAGAGAGCAATGTCACAGAGACCAAGAGAGCTGGTCAACTGTGTTGAAGGCAGCTAAGAGGTCAAGTAAGATAAGTATAGAGTTGTTGGGGTTACTTTTAGCAGAAAGAATATTTTTTAGTAACGTTGGTGAGGCAGTTTCAATTGAGTGTTTGGGACGAAATCCAGATTGCAGGGGCCAAGCAAGGAGTTGGAGAACAGGAAGTTGGTTAGGTGGTTGGAAACTAGTTGTTCCAGGAGTTTTGATTTAGTTGAAGAAGTGATATGGGAAGTTGGTTTGTAGGAGAATTAGGGTCATAGATGTTTTGTTTTTGCAAGGCTGAATTGGCCTACCAGGACACAAGAAGATTTCTCAGTGGGCCACAGCTTCTTGGACTGGCCAGCTACAATTTAAGGGGGTGGTGCTGTTGGTGATGCGATGCAGATGTATCACCTCTGTTCCTATCTGACCTGTATGTATATTAAGGTGACGGAGTATTTCCTTATAAGTTGCATTTCCTAGATGCTGTACCATTTTTAGTAACCCTCCTTTGAATGGTTTCTATTGTCTAATCATGTCTCACTGTGTGACCCACTGTTTTTAGCGTCTTCTCCAGATCACACTATGGAGTTATGGATGAATTTTGGTTGTAGAGTGCCTATATAACTATTACAAACTAATATAATTTAATTCTGAAAAAATATATTTTGAGGGAAGGAGTATCCTAGTAATCCCTTTAAAAAATTGGGCATGTGTATTCTACGGACTCAAAGGAAAATAGGGCTGATCTTTAAATTTTTCCAGGTCTGCTTTTTATTCCCAGTCCGACCCTGTTTTTTTTGAGTATGGGAGTGATCTTTGCATGTTTGAAAGAAGATGGGAATTAAATGGTAGAAAGGGATAGGCTAAAAATGTGAGTAAAAGCTGGAGTGAGGGTGAAAGACAGAAAGGCTATTACATGTGAAGGGATAGTGTTGAGCAGCCAGGTAGTGAAGCAGGAGGAAGACAATAAGGAAAAAAACGAAATTCTTGTGGCTGGGGGGAAGATGCAGAGAGACAGGGGGGTGACTGGTGGTGGAGATGCAAGATTGTAGGTTTGTGTCAGGCTGTTGCTTTGGATAGTATGCGTTTTGTTTAAAAAGTAGTCTGTTAGGTCTTGAGCACTAAAGACAGATGAAGGGGGTGGTGCAGGTGGGTAGGGTAGAGAAGAGAGTTGAAAGTAGAGAAGAGTCGTTTAGGGTTTGAGGAATAATAGCTATAAGAGAAGTAGGCTTGATTGGCTAAGTAAAGGGCAGATGTTTATTAATGAAGAATTAACTTATAGTGGATGAAATCAGGTTCAGAGCGAGATTTCCTCCAGACACGCTCAGCAGTGCGGGATCATTTTTGCAAGTAGCATGTTTGCTAGGAATCCCAGGGCTGTAACTGACGGCACAGGGTTTTGCACAATTGGGGAGGAGCAAGAGGTTTGCATAAGCAAGCCTTTTGCCATATATTTAATTTCTTCTATCTTCTTTTTGGTTCGGGCTGATTGACATGCCATTTTCCAGCACAATTCTTTGCACCAGAGCAGGGGGCAGCATTGCACAAGAAACCTCGCCATGCAATGTTACATTTCGCCGTGCAATGCAACATCACAAGTGGCTATTGCAGGCGGATAGGTTCACTACTTGTGAACCTGTGTGCCTGCAGGCATGGTACATTTTGCAAATCATAGACTTCTGTGGAGGGCACTCAGTAAAATTTATTTTATATAATGCTTGAGCTCTAAGCCCATGGAGTTCAAAACCCCCACTCAATTAGTGTTCATTTACTTTTGTGCTATACTATTTTAAATAAACATAAGCATAAATGACTTCACATACATAACCCCAAAATTCTAAGACCCCCAACTCTATTTACAGCACACTACCTTCTGAAATGTCCTTATAGGATACAACAGACAACTCACAGAAACAAGGGTTCTAATTTGTACTTTTGTTTTATCGATCTATAAACTAAACTTTGTAGTTTTCTTAAATCTGTTATAATCAATGTACTCAAGACAAAAATGTACGTCAACTTTTGTTTTATTATTGTTCTGCATATTACAAAAATGTATGTACAATCAATGCATATATTTAATAAAAAATAAATAATAAAAAAAAACACTTCACAAACACACAGATATATATATATTCCCAGTCCTGCCCCTTGTACACTGTGCTATCCATTAACAGTATAGGGCACACTAAAAAGAGTAATCATCCACTTGTAATACAAGATTGTGCTTTATTCTTTGTGTAGAACTGAGCGCAAGATACCGCACCCTGCTCTATAAATTGCACTTCACTTGTAAACTAGCCCTATATGTTTATCCCTTTTGTGGGAATTAAACGTACTATGAAAGGGACATTTATGTAATTATGCATGTTGTAAGAAATTTGAGAAATTGCATTTCTCTGTCACTCAAAAAATGTTCTGTAATTTATTTATAAAGAGCACAACATGTTATTTTTTGCATGACAGACACATTGAAGTAAAAGATTTTTAAATTTTAAATTGAATCTTATGCAGCTTTATTAGTTGTCTACTTCCTGTTACACCTTATTGATTGATACGTACTTCCTGTTACACCTTATTGATTGATATGTACTTCCTGTTACACCTTATTGATTGATACGTACTTCCTGTTACACCTTATTGATTGATACGTACTTCCTGTTACACCTTATTAATTGATACGTACTTCCTGTTAGACCTTATTGATTGATATGTACTTCCTGTTACACCTTATTGATTGATACGTACTTCCTGTTACACCTTATTGATTGATATGTACTTCCTGTTACACCTTATTGATTGATACGTACTTCCTGTTACACCTTATTGATTGATGTGTACTTCCTGTTACACCTTATTGATTGATGTGTACTGCCTGTTACACCTTCTTGAATGATGTGTACTGCCTGTTACACCTTATTGATTGATGTGTACTTCCTGTTACACCTTATTGATTGATATGTACTTCCTGTTACACCTTATTGATTGATGTGTACTTCCTGTTACACCTTATTGATTGATGTGTACTTCCTGTTAGAAAGAAGCTAGAAACCAATGAGCATTAGCAAGAAATGTTAAACTGATAATGGTTTCTATTTTAAATTTAAAATTAAACAGATTTTACTTCATATATTTTTCAGGCATCATAAATACTGTTCTTTACATGAATTTAAACAGCTTTTTAGTTTTCTTCTGTTATCAAGTTTTCTTTATATATAAATAAATATATATACTGTATATGAATGATGATAATGTAAAATATATATCTTTAACTATATATCTAAATGAATATATATACACAGGTATAGGTGTATATAGATTCATATATAGAAATATCTATTTAAAATAAAAATAACATTTCCTGTTTGTGAAGAACAATGGCATGTGAAATATTAATAACCCCTGTATATATGTGTATAGCGCTATGGATTTAATATGGTGTTTAATTAGCATGCGAGCAATAAGTGTTAGCTAAAATCTTTACTTTCAACTTGTAATACGTGTGGTAACCCGCGCACTTAAAATCTTTACTACTGGCAGCATTATTGTTCAAACAAAAGCGCTAAATAGCGCTCCACTTGTAATCTGGCCCATTGTTTACCAAGTTTGAAGAGCATTGAGCGGCTATATGAGCGTATTTTATTCATTCTGTGCCTGTTGTGCTTATCCTTTAATAATAATTATGCCTTGCAGACTACACAGTTGGTATTATTCAAATAATAAATAATTAATACATAAATACTGGTTGGTTTACACAAAACTTTTGTAAATATACTATTTTTAAATTTGAAAACATTTTGTCACCTCCACAAGTATTAGCTGTACAGCACCTGCATGCAGCCATTATCGTGGGCATTAATAAAGAACAACAAAACATCTAACACACTGGTAAAAAACAAAAGAATTAGCATAACAGTTGTTTTGCAACAAGAGCCATAATAACACTGCATAGAACAATGTTTAGGTGAATGTTTCTAATCATGCAGACCTTAATAACAAGTTAGAATATTTATTAAAGTTACAATTAGACCCTTTTTCCAGGTAAATAAACATTTCCTAGCATATCCTTTGTTTAAATTTAAAATGTTGCAACACGAATGTCCCACATTGTATCTAGATACAAAATAAAGACCATGGGGGCGATTTAATAAACAACGGATGCTGCTTTCTCTGCCCGATGTATCCGGCTCACCAGA
Organism: Bombina bombina; assembly: GCF_027579735.1. Classification (NCBI taxonomy): domain Eukaryota; kingdom Metazoa; phylum Chordata; class Amphibia; order Anura; family Bombinatoridae; genus Bombina; species Bombina bombina. The sequence continues at coordinate 178,622,336 of NC_069507.1, forward strand.
AACATAAGTTAGGAAGCAGCAGTCGTAAGATACGATCGGAATGATTGATACCCCCTGCTAGCGGCCAATTGGCTGCGAATGTGCAGGAGGTGGCATTGCACAAGCATTTCACAAGAAATGCTTGTGCAATGTTAAATGCCGACAGCATATGCTGTTGGCATTTAGCGATGTCGGGTGGACATGATTCACTACAGCGAATAATGTCTGCCCGCCATTTAATAAATCTGCCCCCATAAATGAACCATTATAGTGAAGATATGGACCTGGAACTTTGTTCTACTGGAAACTGCTGTGACAATTTTGTGACAAACACTACTTTAGAGCTGCAAATAGCCCCTTTTGTTACTTGATAGGGAATTGTCAACATTTCACGTAATGGAACAATTGAATTTTCTAACAGGAAATAAAAGTCAATTCCAACAGTTTATTACAGAATTTATTGCTATTATAAGCTATACATGATAAAAGAAGTCATTGGCGTAGATTCATTGATGTTTGTGAGGTTGCCAATGGGTGTCATTTTAAAGGAGAGATCATATTTGTTATTCATTGTGCGTCACTTAAAGGGACATTAAACTGCTGTGCATAAATAAAAAGAATAATAACTACTCACTATATTATTGAATGTTATACTGTTACCGCAGCTCTTTACAAATAAGTTCTACTGTTTTAATAGGTTAAATGTGCCAGATACTGATGCTCCGCCTCTCAGGTATTCTCATAGTCTGTAACAGAAGCAGTGTACACTCACAGATTAGTAATATAGTCCACTTTTTTACAGTTAAGACAAAAATACTCCATTCAAGGCTTCACCAATACTGAATCAGTCACCATCTTTTAGTTTGTCACTGGTTTGATTCCATATGGACTGTGAGAAAACACATGTAAAAAAAACATGATAAAAGCTTGTTTCTCATAGTGTATTGTGTGTTTACTCTATCCATACATATGAAAAAGAGATATCTATGTGGCTTGGGCAGCTTAAAAGGGAACACCTTGTTCTTTTGGTATCCTTTGTTGAAGATCATACCTATGTAGGCTTAGGAGCGTGCGCATATTTGGAGTACTATATGGCAACCATTTTGCAAAAATGCTTTTAACAATGCTATACACTATTTGGCAACAGTGTTTTTACAATGTATAACAAATGATGCATTTAGCAAGAAATACGTTTGATAATAGAAGTAAATTAGAACGTTTTTTAATTGGACAATCTATCTTAATCATAAAAGAAAAAAAAATTGAGTTTCATGTATATTTAGCTATTTCAAGCAGACACTATAAAAATGGATTGAAATGCCATGGAAGCAAACACAACTTAATTTTCATGTTCTTGCACACCAAACTCTAATGGATTGGAACAAGAACCTTGACAGTGCAAAGTGCATTTGAAACCTAAACATTTGGAAAAACATTCTTTTCTTCCGATGGTTTCAAATTAGAAATCTGCAAAATCCCATTTGCTCAGCATTTTTAACAAATAGGAACAGAGCCCAATATTTGTTAGATCCAATAAATTTTGATCACATTACAACGATGTAGTTTATATAAACACATTCACTTGTAAGAAGAACTGATATTATGATATTCTTAGGGAACCGAGTAATCTCCTTTCTCCATCATATTTAGGTGACGAAAGAGTAGAAGCTTTGGGTCACTGTTTCGAGCTTGTCCAACACATTCTTTCTGCTCTCCTTCATTTGAGTTCAGTGTCCATGTTGAACGTGTACTTGGTGCAGAGACAAGAGAAGATCCACCGGATCTTGCACAAGAAGCATGGCAAGTATTGCCCCGCCCATCTGAAGATTTTGTGTTTCCTGGTAGAACTGTTGTCAGTGTCTCCCAACATGCACTCCGAAATGATGTAGAGGAAATACAAAAAAGAATGGGGTCCAAAGCACTATTTAGGTACCAAAGTGGCAAAGATAAATAGGTCTTCAGCCAGGTATACACTTTGTAGACATGCGCATTCCAATTATCGATATATATTTGCATGAGCGATGAGGCGGTGTCAGGGAAATTGCAGAGAAAAAAGGCAACAACCACAGCTCCTGTAGAGAAATAAAGTATTTTATTAGTTTTCTTATAGCAAAAATTAGATACATTTACTTATTAAAGGGACATTAAATAAAAAATCAAACTTAAATGGATCGGATACAGCAAGACATTTTAACCCTTTGAGTGCTAAGCGATTTCCCACCTGGGTGTTAAGCTGGATTTTAGTTTTTTTTTTAATACATATTTTTTTAACTTTTTTTTTTTTCCAGATCCCCAAGACTTATATCGTTGGAAAGGTTAGGCGATTACCTTTCCAAGGGTGGGTCTTGGGGGTCGTAGCTGCTTAGATGCCTGAAATACATTTCCCTATACTTTATTTTTAAATAAAGTTGCGCGGTGATGTCATCACATCATTGCGTGTGACATCACTGCGCAAAACTTGAAGCCCTGTCGATTCCTGTCACTATACAGGCCCGATTGCCAGGGTGGAGTCGATAAGAGCCCCCAGATTGCCCTCAAGGTGGGTGAGTGCTAGCAACGGCTCTGAGCCATCGTCAGCACCTGACTGGAAAAATTTGAGACGGTTCAGAGCCGTCGTTAGCACTCTGAGTAATTCTAGGTGAGCTCAGGAGTGTGCATGTGTCTTTAGCCTCCCAGCAGCATTTGCAGTAGTGTTTATAGCAATGTTAAAAATTGTTGCAAATATTTCTGCCATAGAATTCTAAAGACATGCTACTAAGCTCCCATCAGCCTATCTAGGTTTATTATTAAACAAAGGATACCAAGAGAACAAATCGTATTTGATAATAGAAGACTCTGGGGCCAATTTACTAAGCAGCGGATGCTGCTTGAATCAGGAGTTAAGAAGCAGTGGTCATAAGACCCCTGCTCCTTAACCCATCCGCCACCTCTGAGGTGGCAGACGGCAATCATCCTGATCAGATACGATTGGGATGATTGACACCCCCTGCTAGTGGCCGATTGGCTGCGAATGTGCAGGGGGCGGCATTGCACAAGCAGTTCACTAATGATAAAAGCTAAATGTAAAGGCCACATAGTGATACTGGCAGTGGAAATAGTTTAAAGGAAGGGAGTAGTACTTTAAATAAATAAAGACAGCTACTTTCTTCTGTCTTTATTTTTTTAAAGTACTCCTTTCTTCTTTTCTTCTCCTTCTTGTCCCCGATAAGAACGTTGTACTTGTGAATAAGAGACTTCCGCACCGCATTATCTTGTATCAGAGTTTAGCTAGGGAGTCTTTATTCTTACTACTAATTAGCGGATAGATTGACATATACATAAGAAAAAGCAAAATGAGGTTCCCTATTTGAGACCCATAAGTGGTCTCCTCCTATGCATAATTACCTTCTACCATAATTACCACGAGTGGCCTCAGATACCATGGGGTATATAGTTTGAACGGCAAACAATGTACAATCTAATAATACTGACACTTGGCATATGAACATGTAATGTTTATTTACCTGTTTTGTTCTTTTATACTGGTTGTATACTGCGAGACAAATTTTCTTTGTATATTTTTCTGACATATGCTATTTGTAAGCCTTGAATTGAACTTTAATAAAAAAAAACCCTATTACAAAGCATAACATGAGAACAAATTTTGATGGAAAATGAAAATTTCAACCTTTTTAAAAATGGTATGCTCTGTCTGAATACCAAAACAAAGGCATGCAAGGTGTATATATAAGGTATATTACTTTGTGCTTTAATATGCATAAACACATTGAAAATATTTTTTGTTTCCCAAATAAGGGCTAAATTATGAGTGGAGGGGTAGTTTGCACTCCCGCTCTCGCATTAACTCTGCTAGAAGTAAGCCTTATGCGTGCCTCGGCTAGCGCTCGTATTACAAGTTGAAAGTAAAAAGTTTTCACATGAACACAAAAAGCCGAAGTCCGAATATCACGAACGCTTTAACATATTCCCCTATAGTCTTCAATGGAGCATGAAAAGGGAAAAAAAAGAAAAGAAAAAAAGAATACCATTAGGCACAAACTAGATAACATTTCAAGTGCCTTAACCCGACATGAAATGCTAATGTTTCACATTAAAATGTTCTTCACATAGAAGAATATGTTCTATTTATTCATAAATACATATTTCTATTTATATCTATCTATCTAATGGTATTTTAATACAATATATATCTACAGTATATGTATATATATATATATATATATATATATAATTATATATATAGGTGTATAGGTGTAGATATATACAGATATATATAGAAATATCTATTTATAAAAAAAAAGAACGTATTCCCTTACGTGAAGAACATTGGAATGTGAAATATAAACACTTTATTAAATGTGAATATTGCATACAAATGATTTTACATGTTTTCAGCTACTTGACTGCAAATGGTTCCAATGCACTTATAAATATGTCTATGGGGCCTATCTATCAAGCTCCGTATGGAGCTTGACGCCCCGTGTTTCTGGAGAGCCTACAGGCTCGCCAGAAACAACAGTTTTGATGCAGCGGTCTAAAGACTGACAGACGGAGTACGATCGGGTTGATTGAAAACCCCCTGCTGGCGGCCAATCTGCAGGGGGATGCGTTGCACCAGCAGCTCACAAGAGCTGCTGGTGCAATTCTGAATACGGAGAGCGCATTGCTCTCCGCATTCAGCGATGTCTGTCGGACCTGATCCGCACTGTCGGATCAGGTCCGACAGACCGTTGTTAAATAGGCCTCTATATGTGTGTGTATGCATCTTTATATTTAAGCCCTTTGCAGTCCTTTTTTTCTAACATCTGAGGCCTCATATCTTTGAGCCCTTATAACTTTTTATGTACTGTTAAATGATTTTTTTATGTTCTTCCCACTTTTTAGTCAAGAGTAACCATTAACCAGAGCTCTGAATTCGCTCTATCCCGACGCATGTTAAATTCAATTGCACTCAAGCAATCCCCTTTACTTTCAACTTGTTATACCTGCGCTACTTCCAACGTGCACAAAGGGGACGATTTATGTAGCTGTGAATGCAGCTGTTTCCCCGCAAGCCTTCAGGCTCCCCAGAAACATAAGTTAAGAAGCAGTGGTCTTGACCGCTGCTCCTTAACTCGTCAGCCACCTCTGAGGCGGCGGACGGCAATCATCCCGATCGGATATGATTGGGCTGATTGACACCCCCTCCTAGCGGCCGCAAATCCGCAGGGGTCGGCATTGCACAAGCATTTCACACTAAATGCATGTGCAATGATAAATGCCGACAGCGTCGGCGGACATGATCCTCTACAGTGGATCATGTCTGCCCGCATCTTCATAAATCGGCCCCAAAGAGCCTCGATAAACCCCTTTTCGCTTGCACGCAACAGTTAGTGCACCACTAGTAATATAGCCCTTAATGGTAAATGAAAACTGTTTTCTGTGAAAATAATACAGAAGTATGAGGCATGTACTTCCTGGTCATGATTACTGGCTAATAAGGACTCTTTAAGAATCTCTACAACTCTATTGTGGAAAAGGACAGACATTTGCAAAGCCTAACAAGAAATCAGTTCTCAAACAAGTTGTTTTTTTTAATAAATAAAGAAATAAAAGTAAATAAACTGTCATTCATTGTTTAGCTGCAAGAAAATATTTGCTACAATGTGCATGAGTTTGTAAATGATTATCTTTTATTAAATTCTGTCACTTTATGTAAATACTTTTTCACAACTGACATTCAAAACACAATATTCAATAACTTATAATTTATATTTAGATGCTAAATAATTGCCTACATACATCTAGATTACGAGTTTTGCGCTCGTGTTTTAACGATGAAAAAATGGCCATTTCAGCGTTAAAACAGCACCGCAGCCATTACAAGTCTTGTCGGTATAGCTGTACCGCAAGCCTTTTAGCTTGTACCACAACATCAGTCCCGCACACGTAAAAATTATGTTTTTTCATGGGACTTCCATAGCGCTGCCATTACGAGTTTTGCGGTGAGGCTAAAAAGCTTGCGTTGTAGCCTATACCAATAAGATCTGTTCCGCAATCTAAAAGCAGTAGTTAGGAGTTTTACGCTACAAAACTGTTACATAAAACTCATAACTTAAGTGTTACAAAATGCACTAAACACCCATAAACTACCTATTAACCCCTAAACCGAGGTCCTCCCGGATCGCAAATACTATATTAAATTTATTAACCCCTAATATGCCGCTCCCGACATCGCCGCCACTAAAAATAATTATTAACCCCTATTCCGCCGCTCCCCGACATTGTCACCGCTATAATAAAGTTATTAACCCCCAAACTGCCGCCCTCCCGCATCACAAGCACTATTTAAATATTATTAACCCCTAATCTGCCATCCGCCCACATCGCCCCCACTGTACTAAAGATATTAAGCCCTTCACCGCCGCCACTATAATAAACCTATTAACCCCTAAACCACAAGCCCACCATAACGAAATATACTAAAGTAAACTATTAACCCCTAAACCGAAAGCCCTCCACATCGCAATAAACTAAATTAAACTAGTAACCCCTAAACCTAACCATAACCCTAACGTAACCCTAACACCCCCTAACTTCATATTAAAATTACAATTTCCCTAGCTTAAATTAAATTAAAACTTACCTGTCAAATTAAATTTTGTAATGATAGGTTTTAATGTAAGGTAGGTTAGGTTTTATTTGACTGGTAAGCTTGTATTTATTTTAACTAGGTAGTTAGTAAATAGTTAATAATTATTTACTAACTAGTGTACCTAGTTAAAACAAATACAAACTTACCTGTGAAATAAAACTAAAACCTAAGCTAGCTACAATATAACTATTGTTTATATTGTAGCTAGCTTAGGTTTCATTTCACAGGTAAGTATGTATTTCGTTTTAAATAGGAATTATTTAGTTAATAATTGTAAGTTTAATTTAGCTTTATATTAATTATGTTAAAGTTAGGGGGTGTTAGGGTTATGGTTAGGGTTAGGCTTAGGGTTACGTTAGGGTTAGGTTTAGGGGTTAATATACTTTAATTTAGGTTGATGCAATGTGGGGGGCTGGCGATTTAGGGGTTAATAGGTTTATTTAGTGGTAGTGATGTGGGAGGCCAGAGGTTTAGGGGTTAATAGCTTTATTTCATTGCAGCGATGTCGGGGAGCAGCGGAATAGGGGTTAATAGATTTATTATAGTGTGGGCGATGTTGGGGTGCAGGTGAATAGGGGTTATTAACTTTAGTATAGTGTGGGCGATATCAGGAGCGGCAGATTAGGGGTTAATAGTTTTTTTTAGGTGGCGGCGATATCAGGGGCAGCAGATTAGAGGTTAATAACTGTAGGTGGGTGGTGGCAATGTTGGGGGCAGCAGATTAGGGGTGTTTAGACGTGGGGTTTATGTTATATTGTTAGGTTTAAACATTAGTTGTTTTTTTCCCCCATAGACATCAATGGGCTGCGTTACTTAGCTTTTCTTTCCGCAATCGCAGGTGTTAGACTTTTTTCTGACCAGCTTTTTTTTGTCCAGCTGCTTGAAAACTTGTAATGGCTGCGCTATAGGGGGTTAAATAACACAACTTTTGTTGCGTTCGTTAATTTCCCTATAGCGCACATAACTCGTAATCTAGCTGATAGTTTCTATTTTTTATTACAACAGTTCAGTCTAAGGTATTTATATATATTTGACAACCCAGTTAACAAATTATGTTCATTTAAAAAAAAAAATCAGATAAAGAACTGTTTTCTACTTACTTTTAACAACTAAATAGGAAGGAGATATAAACTCATTCCAAATACAAAAAAATATTTTAGTAAATAAAAGGGACATGAAAACCAAATGTTTGCTTTCATGCTTCAGATAGAATAAACAATTTGAAACAACTTTCCAATTTACTTATCATATCAAATGGGCTTCATTCTCTTGATATTTTTGTTAAAGAAGCAGCAATGCGCTGCTAGGAGCTAGCTTAACTCACTGGAACTTTGAGCCAATGACAAGAGGCATATATGTGGAGCCACCAATCATCAGCTAGCTCCTAATCTATCTGTGGGAGCTGTCTGCATTAACCAATGAACAACTGATGTTTGTGGGTTGGAAACAGCATTAAAATACATCTCTTTAATATAATTTTTAGTACCTAACTGATGAACTGTGCAAAAAATATAATAGAATAATGATATAATAAAAATGAATTAATGAATAATATAATATCTTTATAAGACAGAAGCAGGTCAGAGTTTGAGGATATTTGAGGATATCTAAACAAAAGCACAGCTTATGGTAATGCAGTCATTTAGTTGAGACATCTATCAGTAATCTCCCCTGGACCTATTTAATGGGCACACCAACCAGCAGATTTTACTGACTACCGGGCTGTATTAAATTATTTCAGTCTTTTTTTGCACAAATTATAATTTAATCAATTTATGTTAATGTATGGAATTAATTTGTGCTTTGGAGTGCTTAAAGGAACAGTCTACACCAGAATTATTATTGTTTAGAAAAAATAGATAATCACTTTATTACCCATTCCCCAGTTTTGCACAACCAACATTTTTAAATTAATATACTTTTTACCTCTGTGATTACTTATTACCTAAGCCTTTGCAGACTGCCGTCTTATTTCAATTATTTTGATAGACTTGCACTTTAGTCAGTCAGTGTCCTCACTCCTCTCATAAGTAACTCTACCGGCATGAGCACAATGTTATCTTAATGGCACACCTAAACTAACGCCCTCTAGCTGTGAAAAACTGTCAAATGCATTGAGATAAGAGGTAGCCTTCAAGGGCTTAGACATTAGCATATGAGCCTACCTAGGTTTAGCTTTCAGCTAAATACGATTAAAGCAATTAAATACATCAGTTGGTATTTTACAGCTCAGTATTTCAAACGGTGCAAAAAAAAAAGTAAATACATTTTTTTTTAAAAATCATCTGAAATTGTGTAATTTCTTTGGATGTGTCAAATTCTTGTTAATGTTCTGGCTGCCCAAGGGTTAACGCTAATCCTGACCTAGACCTAGATATAAACAGACTCATACCATGCTGAGATTTAATACATAGCTTAAAGAATAGTATAAACACGACAAGCATGTGTGAAATTTATAAAAGCAGGATAATAAGTTTGACAAAAAAGTGATGACTAAAATATTCTATATATATATATATATATATATATATATATATATATATATATATATATATATATGTATATATAATATTATATTCATTCATGTAAAGGTGTATCTATTATAGGCCAAACTTTTAGGATATCTGAACTGGAGCACAGGTGAAATAATTAGCTGATCAGTAACCATAGTTATTAACCTGCTCTTACCCAGGGTAATCCTGAAAATCTGTCCATTTAGTGTGCCCTCAAGAGGCAGGGGCAGATTCCAGAACTTAAAACACGTCATCCCATTGGCATGAATAGGGAATGTGATATCAATTACTTTATTGATGATTAGATTATGTTCAATGTTCTGTTTTCTATGCCTCACCATTTATGGCCTGTATTCTTTATTTTTCCAGTTATCTGATTTTTTCTGGTTATCTGCTTCTTTCCCATTTTTTTCTTTTTTTTTTTTTTTTTTTTTTTTTTTTTTTTTTCTTTATTTCTTCCTTTATTGTATTTTATTCTATAGTAGTATCCTCTGCCAGCTAAAACTTAGAACACTTTATTTTTGTAAGTTTTTTCCTTTAACATTTGTTATATATTTTTAGGTCATAGAAAATCAAAGTATATATGTATATCTACTTACATTTATTATTATTAATTTTTTTGGTTTTCTTGTCTAAACTTACAATTTTTGGTTTTCTATTTGTGTAACTTGATGCACCTAATAACTTCATCATTATTAGCATTTAATCTTTGTGTCTGTTTACTCTGTAACTTTGTTCATTAATGGCTAATTGAAATTGTCCTGTATCTCCTCAGCACTATCTATGTTTTTAACCTGCTTTTATTTTGGCTGCTGAAGGGTTAACCTTTTTCTGTCTAGCCTATAAATAGTCTAGGTTGTCACATAGACAATAGTCTATGAGTAAGCGCCACTAGGGGGCGCGAAACGCGTAAGACCTTATCCGTGCTGTTTTCCCTGCCTGTCAGTCTGCCTTTTAATATGGCCAAGTGCCCTCAATAAAGACTTTATATTTTATCATTTTTTCGTGGGTCTGAATTGTAGTGCCTGCCGCCTCTTCTACCTAGCTATTTCTTCACGGGCTAATCCTCCGTTACCTGGCTACGGCACTCCGTGAGTATCCTGTGGATCTTCAGTGACCTTTCCCTAAGGTTTGCATTTCCGGTTCATTCCGAGGACGCCATAGCTGCGATTACCTTCTCACCTTCACGCTACCTGGATTCGCTTATCGCTTGGCTTAGCATTCATCGGAACAGGTTGGGACATCGAGGACCACACATTCAGTGAGTAACTTTTTTCAACTTATTCACATCTGCATATCGCTGTTTTGAGACCGGAGTGTCTTTCAAAGGAACTTTGTTTTGAGCAAGCAAAAAAGTACGGTGATATAATAAAGTTTAATAGTTACTCCTAGTTCATAGTGGAACCAATTAGTTTGACCAACCTGTATAAAAAGGACATTATAGTTAGTTTGTATTTTAGAACAGACTATATTATTTTTGTGCCTTATTTCATATACCGGAGTTTTCCAGCCACTCACGTACACAGACCCACTTCACACTTTCTGACTTGACATGGCAGGGGTGGATACAGGAGCTAATGATATGGCTGACACAGAGTACACAGACGATAATTTTGCATCAGATCCACCAGAGGATCAAACTACAGATTACTGTTATGAGATTTTCGATCTCATTACAAGGAAAAAGTTTTTTGACCAGATCTTCTCGGATGATTTAGGTAAAGACAACCTAGATATAAGGAAATCTTTTAAATCACTACAACATTCCTTGACAACAGATTTAAGACTCATGTGGGATATTGTAGCATTTCAGAAATATCTAGATCATCAACGCATACCAAGAGGCTTAAGAATAAAAAAATACCCCTCTTTTGAGTTTGAAGACAGCACTGATATGGATGACTGGAATACTGCCTTATCTGAGTGCTCTTTTAAACTTATTAATATCCTAGTACGAGTTAAAACAAAGAAGCGTGCACAGTTACAAACGGAAATTAAAGTGAAAAAAGAGGACCTGAAAAATTATGAGCATTGCACCAACTATGTTGAAAATAAAAAGAAGATGGATGAGGCTATAAATAAATTTGATGCTGAACAAACTTCCAGAAAAAGCAATAAATTCAATCGTGACAAAGAAGATTATGAACTAAATAAAGTTTATAACTGGGCTGCTGTTCGAAAGCAAAGAAAAGAATCATTCTGGAAAAATAAGAAAGCCAATAAAAGCAATAATATTGGGAAAAGTCAACAAGGCTCTAAAAGTGAAGACGATCTAAAAGAATATCCTAAGTCTATTCTGAAAAACAAACAAAAAAGAAAAGTAGTATTCAGCAACGATGGAGAGTCCACTGATTCAGATGTTACATCAAAGGGCACTGGGATCTCTTCCAGTTCCTCTATTCCTTCTTCTCTCTCCTCCTCTCCCTCTCTCTCTTCTTCTTCTTCTGCTTTTTTACAGGTGCCAGCTGTGGACGAACCAGAGGAGATCCAACGGACAGGCAGAGTAAAAACAAGAAAAATATCTCCAAAAGAGAAAGAAGAAAGAGAAGATGGAGAAGCAAAAGGTCAAGCAAAGAACAAAAAGAAGAAGTGAAGTTACCCATAGAGTCATCTGCCAAAGGGACCTTATCCACATCTTTTTGTGATACAAGTGTGGTCAATATTTCGGACTACCCATTATCCAAAGAAGAAATTAAAGTCTTATCAAAAGGACTTGGGTTTGCACCTACCAACAATTTCTCAAGTTTCAATACATTATTAGATGTGAATAAATTTGTGCGCAAATTGTCCCTTAAAAGGTTCTTCGCACAGAATAGAGTTAATGATATATCTCTAAACAAAAATGTAACAAGTCTTCAACATAATCCCAATGTTTCTCATTTAGTATTTCAGGATGCTTGTGCCTTAACTACTCTTGAAGATTTATACTCAGATAGTTATAATAACCAGGACTCTAATTCTCACTCAGTACCAAGACCTAACAAACACAATTCTGAATTTTATCCAAAGAGTTCTAGGGGTCCTCTAGTAAATGCTTTTCAAAAAGCAGTTCAGGCAGATATATTAAGGCTAGAAAAAGATACTGACAACAGTGCTGCCTCCCCCAATCTTACATATAAAGAAAGACTAGCTGTTAAGTCCTTAAGTAATAATAATAACATTGTCATTCGTAACTCTGATAAGGGAGGCAGCATTGTAGTCATGAACAAGACCAGCTATTTTGATGAAGCCCACAGACAGTTGTCTGATAGAGGCACATATCGTTTATTGAGCAGTAATCCAACCAATATTTTTAAACATAGTCTAAAACAACTTATTACTGATGGCATTTCTTTGGGAGTCTTTAAAGAACAAGATATGAATTCACTGTTACCTGAAAACCCAATATGTCCTGTATTTCACCATGTACCAAAAATACATAAGAGTCTAGACTCCCCTCCGGGTAGACCCATAGTGGCCGGTATTGGTTCTTTGTTTGAACCACTAGGGGAGTGGTTAGATTCTATATTACAGCCTATTGCTACTTCGCAACTGAGTTATCTTAGAGATAGCTCACACTTATTAAACACATTAGATAACATCAATTGGCAACCTAACTTTACTTGGGTCGTTATAGATATAACCTCCTTATATACTTCTATTCCACAAAGCTTGGGTATACAGGCAGTTGAATTTTTTTTGCATAGGGACTCTAAGTTGGAATCCCCTATTATTGAATATGTTTGTGAGGTATTGAGATTTCTTTTGTCACATAATTATTTTTTATTTGATAACCAATATTATTTACAAACATGTGGCACAGCCATGGGGGCCAAATATGCGCCCTCATTTGCCAATATCTTTGTTGCCTGGTGGGAGCTATTATATGTGTATACACCAATGAACTCTTGGTGTGAGGACATAGAATTATTGGTACGCTATATAGATGATCTACTCTTCATAGTTAAAAAACCTGTGGATGATATACTGTTTCATGAATTCCTCGATTTTTGTAACAATAACGAAATGGGTTTAAAATTTACTGGGGTTTATAATAGAGTAAATGTGAACTACTTGGATTTAACCCTACAAATTATTGATAATCAAATAGTGACCAAAACATTTAGAAAGACCACAGCTGGCAACACAATACTCCACGCCACATCTCAACATCCACAACATCTTATTGAATCAATACCCAAATCACAATTTTTAAGACTCAGACGTAATACCAAATCAGATGAGATCTATGAACAGCAGTCCATAGATCTAAGAAATAGACTAACCAGAAGAGGCTATAAGTTTCAGAAGCTAGAAAAATGTAGAAAAAATGTTAGTACTCAACATCAAAATGCCTTATATACCAGGTCCAAGGAAAATAGTTTTGAAGACTCAATAGTATTCACGACTGAATACAGCCAGCAATATCAGGATATTATAAATATTTTAAAAAAACATTTACCAATACTGGCCACTGATGATGTACTTGGTGAATACATCCATAAATTCAGATTTGTCCCAAAAAAGTCTAAAACACTGGGTCAAATACTATCTCCTAGTATGGTTAAGAATACTTCCCAATGTACATCTAAAAATTGGTTGTCTAAAAAAGGCACTTATAAATGTGGGGCCAAAATCTGCTATGCGTGTCCTAACATTCTACAGGGTGACACTTTTCATTGTTCTGCTGATAATAAGAACTATAACATAGATTTTTATGCCAATTGTTCCACTCAATATGCGGTCTACCTACTGACATGTAAATGTTGTCTGTGCCAATATGTAGGTATGACATCACGCAATGTCAGAACCAGATTCAATGAACACATCAGGGACACTAAAAACTACGATCCTGATTCTGCAGTTGCCAACCATTTTAATTATGTTCATTTTTCTAATCAAGCGGAATTGGCTCTGCAAATTATAGACATAGCTGTAGTCCCCCCTAGAGGTGGTAATAAGTCTAAGATATTAGAGAAGAAGGAATTATACTGGATTTTAAAACTTAAAACACGTCATCCCATTGGCATGAATAGGGAATGTGATATCAATTACTTTATTGATGATTAGATTATGTTCAATGTTCTGTTTTCTATGCCTCACCATTTATGGCCTGTATTCTTTATTTTTCCAGTTATCTGATTTTTTCTGGTTATCTGCTTCTTTCCCATTTTTTTCTTTTTTTTTTTTTTTTTTTTTTTTTTTTTTTTTTCTTTATTTCTTCCTTTATTGTATTTTATTCTATAGTAGTATCCTCTGCCAGCTAAAACTTAGAACACTTTATTTTTGTAAGTTTTTTCCTTTAACATTTGTTATATATTTTTAGGTCATAGAAAATCAAAGTATATATGTATATCTACTTACATTTATTATTATTAATTTTTTTGGTTTTCTTGTCTAAACTTACAATTTTTGGTTTTCTATTTGTGTAACTTGATGCACCTAATAACTTCATCATTATTAGCATTTAATCTTTGTGTCTGTTTACTCTGTAACTTTGTTCATTAATGGCTAATTGAAATTGTCCTGTATCTCCTCAGCACTATCTATGTTTTTAACCTGCTTTTATTTTGGCTGCTGAAGGGTTAACCTTTTTCTGTCTAGCCTATAAATAGTCTAGGTTGTCACATAGACAATAGTCTATGAGTAAGCGCCACTAGGGGGCGCGAAACGCGTAAGACCTTATCCGTGCTGTTTTCCCTGCCTGTCAGTCTGCCTTTTAATATGGCCAAGTGCCCTCAATAAAGACTTTATATTTTATCATTTTTTCGTGGGTCTGAATTGTAGTGCCTGCCGCCTCTTCTACCTGGCAGATTCCAGAACATTCATGTCCTAAATACATGTTTTATTTTCATGCTGCTGAATGTGTATTCTTATCCACAAACAGATATGTGGGAATTGTCCTTTTCAACCAGTAAGCAATCTGTCTCTCAGAATGAGTTTTGATAAAACATGCATATCCTGGTAGCTACAATATCAATTTAAATAGTTTTAACTTTCAAAATATTTGTGTGTGTGACAAGGTTAGCATGTTTAATTGTTACTTTTCTGTGCACTCATTACAGACAGACATATTTTCAGTTTAATGTTCATTTACATTAAAGGGATAAGAAACCCAAACATTTTATTTTGTGATTTAGACAGAGCATACCATTTTACAAAACAATTCCAATTTAATTCTATGCTCAATTTTGCTTTGTTCCCATGTTATTCTTTGTTGAAGAGATACCTAGGTAGATGTCTGGAGCGCTACATGACAGGAAATAGTGCTGCCATCTAGTGCTCTTGCAAATGAATGACATTGTTGCAAAACTTCTGCCATATAGTTCTCCAGTCACATGCACGCTCCTAAGCTTACATCCCTGCTTTTCAACAAAAGATACCAAGAAAAGGAAGAACATTTTATGCTAGAAGCAAATTATAAAGTTGTTTAAAATTGCATGCTCTATGTGAATCATGAAAGAAACATGGGTATTATGTCTCTTTAATAATTGGCTAAACTAATTGTTTACTGTAAATACAAGACATGTTTCAAATATTATTTCTATATTAGTAAATGCAGTGCAGCCTTTAACGGAATCTCAATATGTACTGTATAATGTTAACCCTTTAAGGACACAGCTTTCAGTTTGCTCAATTGTTTTATGACGGAAAAATTCCTTCATATGTCCTTAAGAGGTTAATGAACACTAGACTTCATTATGAACAATAAATATGAATATAATGAATAGATAATTCAATTTGAATGTTCCCCATCAACCTATTTGTGTATGGGGGTTAGGATTCATGTATTGTATTATATGAATAAATCTATACTACTTCTTCATAATTATGTTTAAAGCTTTAGAATTCAGCATCTACTCTCGTCTGTTTGTTTAATAACCTTCTCTGGCTGTATTATATAAGTATTGCACTCTCTTTTATGCTTCTCTGTATAGTAAAACCTATTTAATCCATACTTGAGTAAACACTATTACTATCTGGGGCAGCGAGCCTTAAAGGGGCATGAAACCCTATTTTAAATTGCGCTGATATAACAAGTGGAGCGAAATCTCGATTTTGCTAGCGCAATCTTGATTTACGCTAGAATCCTTACCACGATTTCAGAGCTGTGGTTAACTGTTTTCCGAAATTAAAAAGTTGCACAAAACACTAAAAAAATACATTACAAAGTACAGTTACACTATATTAACGCTGTTTAATAAGAATTACTCTAAAAAAATATTGCACACAAAAGTAAAGTGTTCAAATACATGAGATCTTGGGTGTTAGGAAAAAAAAGCTGCTGAAGGGCTTTAACATTGAGATACATACATATACATGTCTAACGATGGATATGTATGTATATACTGTATATATACAGTATATATATATATAAATAAATATATATGTCTATATATGTGTACATACGTATTAATGTATTTATATGTGTATACTAGGCGATAAGCCTGCCCAGAGGGCAGTCTATGTTTAAAAAATACAAACCACAAGCTAATTTTCCTAAAAATAAAAAATGTAAAATTACAGAAAAAATAAACAAAGCTATCCAAAATAAAAAATTTAAACTTAAACTAATACCCCTATACAAATAAAATTTCCCCCAAAATAAAAAGACCCCCTAATCTAATACTAAACTACCAATAGCCCTTAAAAGGGCCTTTTGTGGGGCATTTCAAGTTAAACAGCTCTTTTACTTAAACAAATTACCAATTACCCCCTAACAGTAAAACCCCACCCAACCAACCCCCCCAAAATAAAAAAAACCTAACGCTAAAAACCTAAACTACCAAAAGGGGCATTTGTATGGGCATTGCCCTGAAAAGGGCATTCAACTCTTTTACTGCTCTTAAAAGGGCAATCAGCTCTTTTACAGCCCATTAAATCCCTAATCTTAAAAATAACCCTCCCCCCAAAACAAATCCTAAAACTAAGCCCCAAATAGGTACTCACTGTTCCTGAAGTCTGGCGGAGAAGGTCTTCTTCCAGGTGGCTCCATCATCTTCTATCTTCATCCTCTGCAAAGGTGGCATGGAGCGGAGCGGTCTTCCCCGATGCGTGGATCCAGATTGGCGGTCCACAGCGGCGGTTCTCAATGGCGGTGATCCACAGCAGCGTGGAGGCTCCTCTTCATCTGATCTCCGGCGTACACTAAAAATTGAAGGGAAGGTACTGCACTCAATTTGGGTTACCTTGCATTCCTATTGGCTGAATTTTTTAAATCATCCAATAGGATTAGAGCTACTGAAATCCTACTGGCTGTTCAAATCAGCCAATAAGATTTCAGTAGCTCTCATCCTATTGGCTGATTTCAAAATTTCAGCCAAAAGGGATGCAAGGTACCCCAATAAATAGGGGGTACCTTGCATTCAATCTTCAGTGTGCAACGGATGATTGCATGAAGAGGAGCCTCCACACCGCTGAGGACCTACGCCGATGAAGACCACCACGTAGGCCCACCGCTGAGGACCACCACTGACGATCCGTGCATCGGGGAAGCCAGCTCCACTCCACGGTGCCTTCGTTCCGAATGAAGATAGAAGATGATGGAGCCGTCTGGAAGAAAACCTTCTCTGCCGGACTTCAGGAACGATGAGTACCTATTTGGGGCTTAGTGTAAGGTTTTTTTTGTTTTTTTTTAAGATTAGGGATTTAATGGGCTGTAAAAGAGCTGAATGCCCTTTTTGTTATACTTTGTGCGGGCGGTTACGTGTTTTTTCGTTGTTTCGTGCAGGCGGTTGCATTTTTTTTTTAAGGCTTTGTTTGCCTACGCTCCATCCAGGTAGATTCCGACAATGGCAGGAGGTCACCACCCTGCCCTTGTCGGAATCCACCGGGATGCAGTTTTGCTGCATCCAGGTGGATTCTTTTGGCTGCGCGTGCAGCCAACATTCTTTTGGCTGCCTCGCATAGCCAACATTCTTTTGAGGATGCCTGCGCAACTGGCGACACAGACAAACGCGTTACAAACGCGATTATAGCATAGATATGTAGTAGGTTAATTAGGTTTATTGCAATGTGGGGGGTTGGCGGTTGAGGGGTTAATATTTTAATTATGCTATTGCGGATTAGGGGTTAATTACTTTATTATTTTGCGATGCAGGGGTTGGCGGTTTAGGTGTTTGTTAATACTTTGTGCGGGAGGTTAGTTTTTTTTGTTATACTTCGTGCGGGCGGATAGGTTTTTTTGTTATTTTGTGTGGGCGGTTACATGTGTTTGTTTTATTTCTTGCGGACGGTTACATGTTTTTCGTTGTTTCATGCGGGCGGTTGCATGTTTTTTTTTTAAGGCTTTGTTTGCCTACGCTGCATAATTGTCGGAATTCACCGGGACCAGGTGGATTCTTTTGGCTGAACGTTCAGCCAACATTCCTTTAAGGATGTGCGCGCAACTGGTGACAACGACAAACACGTTACAAACGCGATTATAATACAGATATGTATTTATAGACATATATACACATATAAGCACATAAACATATATGTGCACATATATCAACATATATACAGTATATATAAGTGCATTAGAGCCTTTTGCCATAAAGTAGATAAAACATGTAAAAGCCTATTTATGCAATATTCATATTTAATAAAGGTTTTACTGTAAATATTTCACTTTCCAATGTTCTGCACATAGCAGAATATGTTCTATGTATTTATAAATAGGTATTCCTATATATAGCTGTATATATCTATACCTATATATAATCATGTATAAATAGGTATAAAAATATATATGTTTAAAAAAAACATCATATATATGTAGAAATATGTATTTATAATTAAAGTGAATATAAATTTTGATGCTAAAGTACCCGGTTTTTAAAAATTTGATTAAAAACAGGGTCACTTTAATTCATCAAAATTTACATTTCACTTGTGTTGTGAAGTCAGGTCGTCACAAAGCCTCTTCCTGGGTCTAAAATGAGGAATACAGCTTCCTCCAATCCCGGCTTTGAATTAGACAGACACTGATTCCCCCGGGGGGGGGGGGGGGAGCCGTGATTGGAGGATGACCTATCCATCATTTCTGACATCAGAAATGGCTTGCGACGACTGGAGGAAGCTGGAGCTGCTGTCAAGTTTAAAAGGTAAGTATTTTTTTCACAACACGAGTGAAATGTAAATTTTGATGAATTAAAGTGCCCCTGTTTTAATCAAATTTTTAAAAACCGGGCACTTTAGCATCAAAATTTACATTCACTTTAAACAGAACATATTCCATTACGTAAAGTACATTGGAAAATTAAATATTAATAATTTCATGTCAGGTTAGCACTATTGAGAATATGTGATGGTGTTTGCGCGAGAGAGTGGGGTGTTTGTTTGTTTTTTTAACTTTATTTCTCTGCACTGCATAGAAAAAATACACTGCAGAAAACCTAAACATTTTTTTTATAAAAAAAACAGCCTTTTATTTTAGTACTGGCAGACTTTCTGCCAGTACTTGTGACCTTTGAGGTGGAGTAGAGAAGAGAGCTGTTTGAGAGGGGTCAGGGAGGGATCAGGGGGTGGGATGTGTCAGGTGGGAGGCTGATCTCTACACTGCAGCTAAAATTAACCCTACAAGCTACCTAATTAACCACGTCACTGCTTGGCATAATACAAGTGTGGTGCACAGCGGCATTTAGCTGCCTTCTAATTCCAAAAAGCAATGCCAAAGCCATATATGTCTGCTATTTCTGAACAAAGTAGATCCCAGAGAAGCATTTACAATAATTTGTGCCATAATTGTACAAACTGTTTGTAAATAATTTCAGTGAGAAACCTAAAATTGTGAAAAAGTTAACGATTATTTTTATTTGATCGCATTTGGTGGTGAAATGGTGGCATGAAATATACCAAAATGAGCCTAGATCAATACTTTGGGTTGTCTACTAAAAATATATATAGTTTTGATAGGTAAATATAAAAAAGGGTCTTTTTCTGTTTAAATGTAGTGATGGCAAAAATGCTAAAAATGCTCTGGTATTTTGGGGACGTTTTTGTCTGAAATGCCCGGTCCTTACGGGGTTAATATAATTTTTTTACCTCTGTGATTACCTTGTATCTAAGCCTCTGCAGACTGGCCCCTTATCTCAGTTCTTTTGAAAGACTTGCATTTTAGCAAATTAGTGCTGACTCATAAATATAACTCCATGGGAATGAGCACAATGTTATCTATATGGCACACATGAACTAGCACTATCTAACTGTGAAAAACTGTAAAAATGCACTGATATAAGAGGCAGCCTTTAAAGTCTTAGAAATCAGTATATGAGCCTACCTAGGTTTAGCTTTCAACAAAGAATACCAAAGCAAATTTGATGATAAGAGTAAATTGTAAAGCTATTTAAAACAGCATGCCCTATCTGAATCTTGAAAGTTGAATTTTGATTAGACTGTCCCTTTAAACAACTTTCCAATGTACTTCTATTATCTAATTTGTTTAATTATCTTGGCATTCTTTGTTAAAATTCATACCTATGTAGGCACAGGAGCTGCTGATTGGTGGCTGCACATATATGCCTCATGTTATTGATTCACTCGTGCATTGCTGTTTCGTTAACAAAGGATACCAAGAGAATGACACAAATTAGATAATAAAACTAAATTGAAAAGTTGTTTAAAATTGAATTCTCTATATAAATCATGAAAGAAAAGTTTTGGGTTTCATGCCCCTTTAAGCCATGGAAAAACTATAAAGTGATTAGTGCTTATGCTAAGTTTCCATAATTGTAACTAGAAGTGCATTTACTTTACGTGTGTGTTTGTGTGGTTTAAAGGGACATAAAACAGGCTGAGAGCTGTGCATATCCTAAAAGGGATAATTAAATAAAAATTGTTTGCATAAAACAATTGTTTAATAATTGCTGGCAAGTATTTTAAAATAATTTTCAAAAATAAGCAAAATAAATCACATAGCTAAGCTGCCTGGAGAAGCCAACTCGACCCCTACCCCCCCCCCCCTTATCAGTGTTTAGACACAGGCATTGTATTTTAACTGAGTTCACAGCTTCTAGTCATGCTCCAGCAGATAATCCCTATTCACTTTTGCATTCTACCAAAATAACAAAATATATAGATACAGCCATAGAAGAAAATGTGTGGGGGGGAGTTCAGAAACTAAAAAGAAAGGGTTAATGGTGAGTCACTGCAGTATAAATTTGCGGTTAAAGTAATTCAAGTACATATTATTATATTTTGTCTCTATCCCAACTTGTTTTATATCTCTTTAATAGTAACAATGTGGTTACAGGGATAGGCAATGTTTCAACAAATAGATTGATGTTATCTGTATTTGTTCTATAACTGAATGTTTGCCAAGAGTGACATAGACACGTATTGATCAATTAGTGGCTGTGTCTTGGCCAGGAAAGCTGGAAGAGCACAGATGGAATTCGTTTAAATGGATAGTATACAGTACTTGCAAGATCTTTCTGCAGTCTTGCAATTAACTAGCTCCATCTTGTTTTCTACAATGTTTTATAATGGTCAAACTTCACCTACCACTAGCCTTATTAGGAGGATCAAATAAGGAATTATTATAATAGACACAGCTAGCCACATTCATTAGTTTAGCAAACTCTGCATTGTTGTGCGTTTCATATCTTATCTTTGCTGAATCCAATTAGGGACTGATATGTTGCAGTGTTAGGCTTGTGAAATCTACCGTGTGCTCTATCAGTTCTCAGTTATATATAATTAAACAATTTATTTTACAATCTCAAAGTGTTCACTGTCCCTTTAAAAATAAAGGCAGAGGTATAACTAGAAACCACAGGGCCCAGGTGCAAGAGTCTAAGAAAGGCCCCCCACACTCCAAAAAGAAAAAGGTGAACACAGAAAAAAAATGTGAATCAGATTACATGTCTGAAAAAGGAGGTACCCTGTGGCCACTGTCTGTGAGATAGTCTGACCCCGCTATTACTGTATATAGTGGCACTGTTTAACCCACCAGCACTGTATATAGTGAGTTAGTGACACAGTCTGTAATCTGCCGGTGAGTTGGATGGCCTGACCCTACCCGTCCCATACTTTATAAAGTGACCACAGTAGTCTGTGACATGGTCCAGGCCCCCTGTACTGTATATAGTGGTACTGTATAGTGACACTGTTTAACCCCCGCCCCCATGCTCTAGTAACAAGGTCTGTAATTTGCTGGTTCCACAAACATACACACACACACACACATACATGCATGCATAAATACACACACAGTCACATACATACATACATACACACATACACTTAAACACCAATGGGTAAAACAGAAACACTAATCCCTGTAGTCAGAGACAGAGACACTAGTGAAGCACCACATCACACTCACATGAAATCAGTGCAGGCAGTGGCAGGTCATGTTTTTTATTTATTTATTTTTTTCTTAAGCTGGGCCCTCCCCTTCGGGGGCATGGTCTCAGTTGCGTACGCTGCACCCCCTGTAGTTCGGCCCCTTAATAAAGGACTTTATCAAAACAACTTTTTATTTGATTTTTTACAGCTTTATGTCCATTTAACGGGACATCAAACTCAAATTTAAAATGCCCAGCAGTGAATTTTGGATTTGAATTGAACATTTTTACTAATGCATGTTGCAAAAATCTGTAATCAGAACACAGAAGGGCGCCATATGGCATAATACAGTTCAACCAAGAGAATATGGAAAAATTATGAGTAACACTCACATAAGAAGTGCACCTCCAGGTGCTATATGCGTGAGGTGGAACTTCACAGCCGTCCAGCGGACCAGGCATTCATGAACTTCTTCCAGGTCAGAGTAACCAGAATCCAAACGGTTTGTGTTTTTAAATTGAGCTCACTTGCACATGGATGTTAATTTATATCCAATTATGCAGATCTGGTGAAGGTTGTAATCGTTTGGATCCTGGTTTCTCTGACCTGGAAAAAGTTCACAAATGCCTGGTTCCTGCTAATACGCGGCTAACAGTCAGCTGGATGGCTGTGAAGTTCCAGCTCACATATATAGCACCTGGAGGTGCGCTTCTTATGTGCTAGTTACAGAGCTTATGGATTTCCTACACTTTTATAAGGCTAACATGCAAATACATATATGTAGTAATTGTTTTTTTCAGGATCTTGTAGACTAAACTGAAAGCAAAAAAAAAAGTCAACCAGAAGGAATTGAGAGCATCATCCTTAATGGACTGATTGTTATTAAGGACATACTTTATGTTTAATTGTCATTTGGTTAAGTCTCCTATAAAAAGAAATTAAGAGCTGCACTCACAACTAAAATTGTGGGTGCAAGTAAAAAGTCTATAGACACTATAACATTAGTTTTCAAACCTGTGCTCAGGCCTCACTAACAGGCCACATTTTGAGGATATCTGAACTGGAGCACAGGTCAAATAATCAGCTGGTTAGTAAACATCGTTATTAACCTGCTCTCATCCAAGGTAATCCTGAAAACCTGGCCTGTTGGGGAGGCTTGAGGACAGGTTTGAAAACCAGTGCACTATAACAAGACTATAGTCAATGAACTGAAAAAAGGAATACATGTTTTATTCATAGTTTGAATTTATGGCGAAATATACATGTTTAATAACATAACTAGTTTTTGTCAGTCCATTTACTGCAGCCTTTTTAATTCCTATTTAAACAGAGATAGAGATAGATAGTAAGACAGACAGTCGTTCAGAAATACAGAAGGATTGACAGACAAACAGATAGGTTAGATAGATTTATAGATAGATAGCTACATAGACAGACAGATAGATAGATAGAGATAGATTAATAGATAGTGACTCATATACATAATTTGTAATTGCACATACTCACCCATAAGTTGTCTGGCTTTTTTTTCATTAAGTGGATGACTCCGAGGTTGTTTTATATGTTTTGAAGTAAAATGCCAATGTGTGCCATTAAGTCCAATTTTTTCTCTCTGGCGATGATTCAAGCTTAGGTGATGGAAAATTAAAAGATGAAAAATAATAATGGTGACCAGTGGCATGACAAAGAACAAAATACTACGTGTTTGTAGGATGCTTTTGTAGACAATGTATGGCTTTGGTTCGATCATTTCACATACTGTAGAATCGAGTACCGCTTCTTCCTGAGAGGTTGCAGTGTAATCTAAGATACAAGCTGAAGACTCTCCATACACTATGGCCACAGGTATTGTTGTAAGGAAGGACAAAATCCAGATAAACACTAACAGATATACCATGCGGGACTTCCTAAGTCCTGTGATTGACCACATAGGATGGCAAATTGCAATATATCTCTCAGAAGTAAATGCAATGATTGTCCAACTAGTTGTAGCACAATAGACCTGTCTTACCATAAAGTAAAGTTTACATACAGTATCAGAGAGAGTCCATGGGTAATATTGCCAAAAATATCTGTAGAGAGTGACCGGAATAGTGAAGAGCAATATTACATCAGCCATAGCTAAACTCAAGAGATAAAAGCGAACTGCACTTACTTTCATCCTCCCATTTCTCATAAGGGTCAAAACACTCAGACCATTAGCCAAAATGCCAAAGATAAAAAGCAGGCTGTAAAATATAGTGGCAGGTATAGCTATGTGGTTGGGCTCCTGACGTTGGGCACCTATAAAAAGATGATTCATGGTCCCAACTGTCATGTTGGTAGTTGTACTGTCATTCCAGGTAGATTCATTGTTTAAATTAATGTGCTTCATGCATTCATTTGCACCTGGGGAGCCGGAATTGTTCATATCAATTTTTTGTGAATACAGGAAACGTGCTGTAGATCTAAAAGACATATTAGATACATATCAGAAATAAGTAACATACACTGTTATAGGCACATTAGAATAAAGGTATACATATACTGTTGCAAGTGAAAATGTTATCTTCTCTGTGTTCAAAGATGGAACAGCGATTAAACTAAATGGTGTTATTGTCCATAATGCATCTTTGTATGTGCATATGACTCATTCCATTTATTGTAAATATGTTCTAGGAGGCTGGCAATTTTGATGGATGGCATAATTAGCTGTATCTATCCCCTTATAAACTGTGAAAACCAAGAAATGTACAGTTAATGGAATATAGTTTTCAACTGCATGGAAGTGATGCAGTCATATCTTTGTCAGTACTTTTTTTTTTATATTTATTCTAAGAAACAGACACTTATAACAATAGTTAAAAATCACACAATTGCTTTGATTAGCGTTCAGCTAATTCTCAGTGAATTAAGCTTTAAAGGGATTGAGAATTTCTGGGTTAACATAAATTTCAGAGTAAGTGATTGGGGGTGATAGGTGCGCTACTGATAGCTAAAGGTATACTTAAAGTATATTTAAAATTTTTTTTAATAATGTGAAATTTATGTTGTGAATTGCAGGGTAAAATTTTATAGATTTGAATAGGAGTTTCCACAAAAAACTGAAACTATGTAGTGTTCGTGTCTATATAGACATATTGTTATCTAACACTTTTGTGAGATATAAAGAAAGGATTTGTATAGCCACAGTGGCTATAAAAATCCTTTCTTTATATCTCACAAAAGTGTTAGATAACAATATGTCTATATAGACACGAACACTACATAGTTTCAGTTTTTTGTGGAAACTCCTATTCAAATCTATAATATTTTACCCTGCAATTCACAACATAAATTTCACATTATTAAATTTTTTTTAAATATACTTTAAGTATACCTTCAGATATCAGTAGCGCACCTACCACCCCCAATCACTTACTCTATCGTTTGTTGAAAGACGGAAGGATCTTTCTAATTTTAGGTGTTTGGTAACTAAACCTTTATTACCAGCGCACTACTAAACCCTCTCTATTCACATTAACATAAATTTCAGTCATTTAGTTATGTGGTATATATTGCAAAGTTTTTTCTAATGAAGGATTTTATACACTTTAAAAGCTTAGGTTACTCAAAACATCTAGGAAATTCAGTCTCCTTTCTCCCACACATTCTTGAACAGTTTATGGACAGATAGCTTCTAATTGTGGCTACTTAAGTAAGCTGCATTCAGTACCCTATAGCGATACAATAATAGAGCCAATGATTTTCTCCATTTAACCAATGCAAAGCTTAAGCACCAATCATGAATTCTGTGCGATTTAGTTACACCCTCGGTCTCAGCTCCATTCATTGCAACGTTCCAATGACCAAGAATTAAGGATCTGTCTGTTTCAGCACAAGTCAGTCAATACAAATTAACTGAATCATTGATTATCCGCATCAGTTAAAACAGAAAGATCCTTAACCCTATTATCAATGAGACATTTTCATACCCCTGTGCTAGAGGTGTTTGAGATGTTTGGTCTTCCTTGCATTTACACATAAACTGTGACAATTTTTATGTGAGGTACCCACACAAATGATACCTTATTATTTTTCAGTAGACAACATAATTTGTTTTAGAAAATAAGTTTCCAGAAATATCCTGATATGGGAAAAACATACCAAATAA
The DNA here is from genome assembly GCF_027579735.1 of Bombina bombina. Lineage (NCBI taxonomy): Eukaryota > Metazoa > Chordata > Amphibia > Anura > Bombinatoridae > Bombina > Bombina bombina. The sequence continues at coordinate 178,648,845 of NC_069507.1, forward strand.
AATGAAAACAAAATTATGCAGTTTTCTATGGCATTCTAATTGGCAGCACAGGATTAATTATTTCCTAAATAGCTAAAACCCAATTTTATTTTCCCACATTTTGCATCAGTTCACCTCCCCAAAACACCAACATTTTAATATTGTATACCTATATTGTTCAGAGAAAACGAACAATTAATAATCAGAACAGAAAATGTCCCTATGCACCATCTTGCAATCTATGCAGAAAATTAGTAAGAATACAATATATAACTATAAAAAATATTCATTTTACAATTACACAATATTCTGATTTTCCAGAAGGGTGGCTTAACTGATGTTGACAATGCACTACTTTTCCTACCCTTGTCCATACTCACTCAGCATAGTAAAAAATAAATATTGAAATATTAAATGGTTGTAACAGTCATCCTGTATAGAATTTCACAAAATGTCATCGATTTCTACATTTTCCTCGGTTCTCTTATTTGTTTTCAAAACTTTTTATTAGTTTAGAGAAACATGAATTTATAAGCCATAACATCAACAAAAAACAAAATGAGGCTAGCGGTAATCACCAGATTATTATTATTACTATGACAATCATGAGCTGAGACTAAAAAGGGCCCCAGGCAAAAATTAGATAAGGGCCTGCACCTCCTGTCCTGATTCAAAGTGACTATCACTTGATCTGAATAACCTTTCTGAGACAAGATCAAGCGTTCAATCGTCATGCTGACAAAGTAAGAGATTTGAAGACTTGATGGAAGAAGGAACCTTGAGAGAGAAGGTCCTTTCTAAGAGGAAGATGCCAAGGTGGACTAGATATTTGTACCAGATCTACATACCAAGTCCTGCAAGGCCATGCCATAGCTATCGGAATAATTGAGGCCCTTTCCTCGCTATTATCTTGGATAGCAACACAAAAGAAGTAAAGATATAATCAGATTGAATGACCAAGGAATTAGTAATGCATCTATTAGAGTCGCTTGGGGATCCTGAGATCTCACACAATATTGTGATAGTTTATGAGGGGCCATGAGATCTATGTCTGGCCTTCCCCAAGGATTTACAATGTGGTTGAATACCTCCTGATTCAAGGACCATTCACCAGGGTGAAGGTATTGATGGCTAAGGAAGTCCGCTTACCAGTTGTCTACACCTTGGATGTAGTAGACATGTTCTTTAGTTTTCGAAGAATCAAAGAAAATAACAAAAATTAAAAGTTTTTGTTATTTTCGTTGCTTTACTGAAAAACTAAACCGCCCAAAAAAGAAAAAAAAGAAAAGGAAAACGCTTTATTTTCTTTTAAAATTTTTGTTTTTCATTTTCGGTTGGTGGATGCTGTTTTTATGATGCAAGCAAGCATTATCAAATGAATGTAAACCAGGAAGTAGCAGCAGAATAGATTGACAGTTTATCTCAGCCTGTCAGTGGAAGCCTGTGACATTTTCTAGCCAACCAGCATTCTCAAGGGGAGGGAAGTGAAGGGGCGATTTTAAACCTTTTTCAGACTGCTCAGAGGCTCAGATTTGAGTCATTCTTCACTGTGTTAGCAGCATAGCAAAAGCAGTTGCCAGTTACTGTGTGACTGTGCCCCCCAGCAGTGGCGTAGCGTGGGTTGTCAGCGCCCAGGGCAAGGTAAAAATTGCGCCCCCCTAACCCATTAGCACTGACTGAGTCTCTTCCACCAATTCAGTAGGTAATAATGCAAACACTCAGACTGAAAATTGTCTGATCAATGTGACGCACTGCATTGGGAACCCTTGGTTACAAGCATCTCTTCTCATGTCATTACAGCTGAGCCTTGGCCCTTGGGTATACGTGCTGCCCTGCACTCTGTAACTTCATTATAACTTTTACATGCTATGACTGATACATAGCATTTAAAAGTTATAATGAAGTAAGTTACAGAGTGCAGGGCAGCACGTATACCCAAGGGCCAAGGCTCAGCTGTAATGACATGAGAAGAGATGCTTGTTGTAATCAAGGGTTCCCAATGCAGTCAGTGCGTCACATTGATCAGACAATTTTCAGTCTGAGTGTTTGCAAATTTCAGGGTGTTCCTGGGCTGGGCTGTGTTAACATTCTGGCCCTAACAGAAACCTGGCTCTCTCCCCTAGACACAGCATCCACTGCTGCTCTGTCACATGGGGGTCTCCACTTCAGCCACACTCCTAGGTCTGGTAATAGACAAGGAGGTGGTGTTGGTATTTTACTTTCCTCTCATTGCACCTTTCAACAAATACACCCCATCTCTTCCCTCACATTTTCTTCATTCAAAACCCACATGATTCGCTTATTCTCTCCTCTTTCTATACGTGTCGCAGTCATATACCGTCCTCCTGGCTCCTCAACTCAATTTCTAGATCACTTGGCTGCATGGCTACCTTATTTCCTTTCCTCAGACACCCCTTCCCTCATTCTTGGTGACTTCAACATCCCTCTTGACAATCCCACTGCCTCCTCTGCAAAACAACTTCTGCAACTCACTTCCTCTTTTGGTTTGTCAAAATGGACTGATTCTCCCACTCACAAAGATGGTCACTCCCTTGACCTGATCTTTAGCTATCGATGCACCCTCTCAAACTTCACAAACTCCCCCTTTCCTCTTTCTGACCACCATCTCCTTACTTGCAACATATCATCCCTCCCTACAACTCTCCCTCCTTCTGCTCCTCACACCAAACTTCACAGAACCATTACATCATTAGATCAACAACAGCTTTCTAATTCCATCAAACCTCTCCTCTCATCCTTCTCCTCCTTTTCATGCCCTGACCAATCTATCTGCCACTATAATTCCACCCTTACATCCGTCCTTGACAATCTCGCCCCTCTTACCATAGCTCGGAAATCAAACACTCATCCTCAGCCCTGGCATACTCCACTGACACGATACCTACGCAGATGTTCCCGTACTGCTGAGCGGCACTGGAGAAAATCTAGGAGTTCAGCTGATTTTCAACACTACAAATTTATCTTGAACTCCTACTACTCTGCCCTTAATTTCCATAAGCAACACTACTTCTCTACTCTTATCTCTAATCTTTCTTCAAACCCAAAACGTTTGTTCTCCACTTTCAATACTCTTCTCCGCCCTCCCCCACCTCCTAATACAACTTCTCTGTCAGCTCAAGACTTTGCCAACCACTTCAATAACAAAATCAACTCCATCAGAAATGAAATCGTCTCTCAACATAATTCCATTCCCTCACCCCCTCAAATGCTCTCAATCAACCACAACCCACATAACCTTAAACTTAGCTCATTCTCCCCTGTTACTGAGGTTGAAGTTTCGGCACTTATACTGCGCTCTCACCTCACTACCTGTCCCCTTGACCCTATCCCCTCACAGCTACTCCCCTCCCTCTCTGCCACCCTTACCCCTATACTCACACACACTTTCAACCTCTCCTTCAGCACCGGTATATTTCCCTCATCGCTGAAACATGCACTGGTCACACCTATCCTCAAAAAACCTTCCCTTGATCCTACCTCCCCATCCAACTACCGCCCTATTTCCCTCCTCCCTCTTGTATCAAAGCTTCTCGAAAAACTAGCTTATGCACGCCTTTCCCATTTCCTTACAATAAACTCCCTCCTTGACCCATTGCAATCTGGATTTCGTCCCCATCACTCCACAGAAACAGCAATTGTTAAGGTTACCAACGACCTACTTACAGCAAAATCAAAAGGCCACTTCTCTCTGCTTATTCTCCTTGATCTGTCCACAGCCTTTGACACTGTTGACCACCCTCTCTTGCTCCAAACCCTCCAATCCTTCAGCATATGTGACACAGCCCTCTCGTGGCTCTCTTCCTACCTGTCAAACCGTACCTTTAGTGTAGCCTTCTCTGGGGCCTCCTCTGCCCCGTCACCACTTTCTGTCGGAGTACCGCAAGGCTCTGTCCTCGGTCCCCTTCTCTTCTCAATCTACACGTCATCACTAGGTTCCCTAATAAAGTCCCATGGTTTACAATATCATTTGTATGCCGACGACACCCAAATCTACTTCTCTGCACCAGACCTTTCTCCTTCATTGCTAACCCGTGTCACTAACTGTCTTTCTCACATCTCCAATTGGATGTCCTCTCACTACCTCAAGCTAAATCTCTCCAAAACTGAGCTCCTTATTTTCCCCCCTTCTTCAAAACTCTCCACCCCCAATCTCTCTATAACTGTCGACAACTCCATCATTACCCCTACCCCACATGCCCGATGTCTCGGGGTCACATTTGACTCAGATCTTTCTTTCACTCCTCACATTCAGTCTTTGGCTAAAGCCTGCCGCTTCCACCTTAAAAACATCTCTAAAATTAGACACTTCCTTACACAAGACACAACTAAGATTTTAATCCACTCTCTCATCCTCTCCCGCCTCGATTACTGCAACTCTGTCCTCTCTGGTCTCCCCACCTACCGCCTAGCTCCTTTACAATCTTTAATGAATGCCTCTGCCAGACTCATCTTCCTTACAAGTCGCTCTTCATCTGCTGCACCTCTCAGCCAATCTCTTCACTGGCTTCCTCTTGCCTCTAGGATCAAACACAAAATTCTCACTCTGACATACAAAGCCCTCAACTGCACTGCTCCCCCCTATATCTCAGATCTTGTCTCCAGATACTCTCCTTCTCGTCCCCTTCGCTCTGCTCAAGACCTCCTACTCTCCTCCTCTCTTGTCACCTCATCACACTCCCGTTTACAGGACTTCTCCAGACTGGCTCCCATCTTGTGGAACTCTCTGCCTCGCTCCACTAGACTCTCTTCTAGTTTTAAAAGCTTCAAGTGCTCCCTAAAGACTCTACTGTTTAGGGATGCATACAACCTATGCTAACCTTACTTTATACCAGTTCCTCTCCTCCATTGCTATCCCCTGAACCCCCCTAGCATGTAAGCTTAAGAGTCCAGCTGTTTGTTGATCACCTTCTCAAGAGCTGACTACAACAGTGCAACTCTTGGCAGGGCCCTCTACCGATTTGATCCCTATAACTGTTTTTTGTTTTTTTTGTACTCCGCCTTTGTTAATAGCGCTGCGGAATCTGTTGGCGCTCTACAAATAACCGATAATAATAATAATAATAATCTTAGCATGTTTAATCCTGCATTGTGAGACATCCCTTTATCTCCTATTCCTATCAGCCATAGCATGTAAAAGTTATAATGAAGTTACAGAGTGCAGGGCAGCACGTATACACAAGGCAGGGCCAAGGCTCAGCTGTAATGACATGAGAAGAGATGCTTGTAATCAAGGGTTCCCAATGCAGTACGTCACATTGATCAGACAATTTTCAGTCTGAGTGTTTGCAAATTTCAGGGTATTCCTGGGCTGGACCGGGTTAACATTCCATTCCTCTTGGCATGTTTAATGGCTGCATTGTGAGCTAGTGATAACTTGTAGTCAATATAGCCACCAACATCCCTTTATCCTCTCCTCCAGGCTCCCACATTACTTACCTTTTAAAGTCACGGGCGGGCACAACGCGCTAGAGACAGTCTTCCTCCACTTCTTGCTCCCTTGGTCCCTCCTGACCTGCGCACTGGGAGTGGGAGGAGTCAGAACCCGACGTGCTAACTAGTGACGTAAACCGTAATCAGCAGGTAACGTTCGGACAGAGTCGGATTACACTTACAGGCGGCACAGACTCACAGACGACACTGACTGACAATTGAAGTTAACACTTGCTTAAGACTCAAGAGAGAACAGCAGGGCACCTGTTAGAATGTTTATCCTCCCTGTTCCCTTTGCCTGCCAAGTTGTCAAAGCGCCACTGGAGTCTGGGACTGACTGTCACAGTCTACTATCTGGTGGAGGCTTTGCGCCCCCCATAATTATGCGCCCGGGGCAACCGCCCCTGTGCCCCCCCCCACGCTACGCCACTGCCCCCCAGTTATACTATTTAAAAAAACTTTACTTATTGGACTTAAGTATAGTATAGTGTAGTATAGTATAGTATAGTACACTGCTTATCTTATTTGTATGAGTTAAAATAAAAGTTGTTTTAATTTTAAAAATGTATTAACCCTTTTGTTTCATAGCTAAGCGGCTGCTGGCTTTGCACTTAGAAACACAAATATTTTCTTTCATTCTATACTTTCTTTTCATTTTATTTATATTACAAATTTTGCTTAATTATCTTAGTATCCTTTGTTGAAGGTGCAGCAATACGCTACTTGGAGGGAGCTAGCTGAACACACTGTTAAGCCAATGAGAAGAGGCATAAATGTGCAACGACCAGTCATCTGCTAGCTCCCTTCCTGCTTCTGTACCACAGCCTACCTGTAGGTATGCTTTTCAACAAAGGATAGTAAGAAAATTGAAGCAAATTAGATGTATGTTACTTGGTTGTTTTTCTGCTGAATGGACCTACTCTTTATTAACATCTATTAACAAGAGGATATTTATAGCTGTTGTATCTTTTTCCCATGTCTTTATTTATTGCAATACTAGGGGTTCTAAACGAAAGAGGTGGATTTTGTTAAGGTGACCTAGACAAGGTGGACTTTTATATTGTCTCCTGCACCTCTAAGATTTGCTAGTACTACATACTGCTAATACCTCCTTAGTCATTAAATAATCTCACGTATGTATACGGAAACCAACGCAGATGAGTCCCAATTGTCACTCAATTAGGTAACCAATAGCATCAAAGTCATAATTTAAGAGACCTCCTTGTTCAATGTATCTTTCCTATTTTAGAACTCTACCTGTGCAGCTAATACACATAAAGTTACTTGTTTACTTGTCTTTTTGTTTAAAAATACTGCTTGCCCTGTTTAAACAACTGATACGTACGACCACATCAGTTCTAATGTATAAATACTTCCTATACTTTAACCCTACAGTCCATGCAATACTACACAGCTGATATATATACAGTCTGGGAGACCTCCTTGTTAAGAATATGTTACCTACTTAAGAGTTCCATTACGCAGCCAATAGACATTAAAGGGACATAAAACAAGTTGGGATAGAGACAAAATATAATAATATATACTTTAATTACTTTACCTGCAAATTAATACTGCAGTGCCTCGCCATTAAACATTTCTTTTAAGTTTCCAAATTGTATAACTCTAACCCCCGCACAATTCCTTTTATGGCTGCATTTATATCCATCATTGTTTTGGTAGAATGCAGACTTTAACACTTATTATCTGCTGGAGCATGCCTAGAAGTAAACAAACTCAGTTGAAATACAATGCCTGTGTTTCTGATGCTAAACACTGATAAGGGGGATGGATCAGACTGCTCCAGACAGCATGGCTATCTAAGTAATTTTGCTTATTTTTGAAAAGTATTTTAAAATACTTGTCAGCAATTTTAAACAATTTTTTCATGCAAGCTATTTTTACTTAATTAGCCCATTTAGGATCTCAACATGTTTTATGGCACTTTAAACTACTTGTTTATTTACTTCTATTTGTTTACAGTACTGCTGCTTACCATGTCTATGCAGCTAATAGACATGACAATATGGGGTTTTACAATGTAAGTGTTTCCTATACATTAATCCTATAAAAATAATATTTGTTTACTTATTTATTTAGTTGGATATAATAATGATGCCTTCCTTACTTATGCAGCTAATAGGCATGATATCACTTGTTTATTTTTTAAATTATACCTAGATTATGAGTTTTGCGCAAAACATGGTGCAAAAATAACGCCAAAAAATTTGCGTTATTGCACATTCCATAGTGCTGCCATTACGAGTTACTGAAAAACCTCCTTGTGCTGTGCGGTATGGTGTGTTAAGCTCCATACTGCACAAAAGCCAAGGGCTGAGTTTATGTGCTCGTGCACGCTTTAGATGTCAATGGGGAGAGAGTGTCAATGGGGAGAGAGATTGCGGTAACGCAACCCCATTGATGTCTATGGGGAAAAGAAAGTTACGTTTAAACCTAACACCCTAACATAAACCACAAGTCTAAACACCCATAATCCGCCACCCCTGACATTGCTGACAGAAAATAAAATAAAAACCCCCCTAATCCACTGCCCCGACGACATCCCCGACACTAAATAAAATTATTAACCCCTAATCTGCCGCCCCGACACTAAATAAAATTATTAACCTCTAAACCACTGTCCCCGACATCGCCAACGCTATTGAAATATAGTAACCCCTAAACCGCTGGCACTCCCATCGTACCTAATTAACTAAACATATTAACCCCTAAACCGCCTGCCCCCACATCAAAAAACACTAAATTAAACTATTAAACCCTAAACCTAATATCCCCCTAATTTTAAATTTAAATTACAATATAACTATATTTAAATAAATATAAATTTACCTGTGAAATAAAAAAAACTATGATTAAACTATAAATTAAACTAAATAAAATAAATGAAAAATAAAAAAACCTAACATTACAAATTTAAAAAAACCTATCACTACAAATTTTTTTTTAAAAAAACCTAAGATTACAAACCCCCCCACTAAAATTACAGAAAATAAAAAAACATTAAGATCACCAAAAATAATAAACGAAATTATCAAAAATAATAAATATTACACCTAATCTAAGAGCCCTATAAACTTAAAAAGCCCCCCCAAAATAAAAACACACCCTAACCTACAATAAACTACCAATAGCCCTTAAAAGGGCCTTTTCTAGGGCATTGCCCTAAGTTAAACAGCTCTTTTAAAACCTCTCTTTTAAGTCTAAATAAAACCTAAGCTACCCATTGCCCCTAAAGGGGCATTTGTATGGGCATTGCCCTTAAAGGGGCATTCAGTTTTTTTACAGTGCCCCAAAAAAAACTAATCTAAAAAAAAAACACCCCAAAAATAAAAAATAATCCTAACAGTGACCACAGAAAATCTACTCACGGTTCCTGAAGTCGGGTCATCCATCCTCATCCAGGCGGCGAGAAGTCTTCATCCAGGCAGTGAGAAGTCTTCATCCAGGCAGCAACACTTTCATCCATCTCGGGGACGTATTCTATCTTCATCCCAGCGGCGCGGAGCTATCTTGGACAGTGATGACATCCTGCGCGGAGTGTCCTCCTCATACGATCACCGCCGTACACTGAAGTTAAATGCAAGGTACCTGTTTCAAGATGACGTACCTTGCATTCTTATTGGCTGATTTGATTTTTCAAATTCAAATCAGCCAATAGGATGAGAGCTTCTGAAATCCTATTGGCTGTTCAAATCAGCCAATAGGATGAGAGCTTCTGAAATCCTATTGGCTGTTCAAATGGTTGTACCCTGTAAAATAAGTGTAAATGTGTCTATTTTATTGTTAATACATTTGTTTTCAGGAAAAATCATAATCATTACATATTTCACCATTGCTCATGTCTTTTCTTTGAAGATTGATTGACAACAAAAGAGGAACAGTGGACCATCATTTATATTGGGACTATATCCTTTAGTGTACTTTATATTGTATTACACTGCTGTAACATTGACTGCAACCCCAGAAAGATTCCTGTCATGAAGAAGCCAACTCTGGAGAGCCCTGAAGATTGTACAGAGTTCCAAGATGTTGATCATTAACCTCGCCTCCCAAGGGGACTAAGCTGCCTATGCTTTCCGGGAACACCAGAATGCAACTCAACCCATGGTAATTACTACCCAATTTGGACAGAGAAATAAGGTTTCTGTGAATCAATGAATGGTGAGTCTGCCACTAAGTTTAGCCTCTGAAAAAGCAGTTGGGAAATGCGCGTCAGGCGTTCGCACTGCTCCTCTCTGCCACTTCCCATCTCTAGCTTAAATTGTTGGCCTCTAAGGCATCTGTTCTACCATAGACTTCGCTAATAGACTTGGGTATTTCGGTATTGATCTTCAATTATACTTGGCTCAGCTTCAGCCCATTTGTATATACATCTGGGCTAGTCTGTGTACCTGCTACGGTAATAGTTTTTTCTATGAGTACGGTATAAATTCCTTATTTAATTGAGCTAACTTGCTTGTTTTTGATCACTGTTACTATTTCATAACCACTTGTTCCTAGGATATCTGACCTATTTGATTAATAACGTTTATGCTAGCGGTACTTCAGTGTCAATATGGCAGTGTTAACCCCTATACACAATTAGGTATATCGCCTTATTAGTCAGACTATCCTTATATGATCCCATAATAGTTGTAATTTTAAGAGACTACCTTTTTGTGCAGGGACATTACATGATACTACCTCATATACATGATAACCTACCTTGATCTAGTATAACAGTGATCATTTAGCTACATATACCGACATATGCTTTGAGTATTTTTTGAACAGTCTAATAGTAATTTGCTAGTGGGACTTATAATCGATACGGATTGATCACTGTACCGATTTCTGAGAGGAGCTTCTGTGTCAATTGTATTTGACACATTTTTAACCGTTTAATTATAGTGGTGGATCAATCCACCTTTCTTTTATATGATACCTGAATTAAAAGTTACGTTTTAATCACTACATTCCCCACATTGACTTATTGAACAGACTACCTCCCCATAAGTGTGCCATACTATGCCCCTCTTTCTGTTTCTTCTTTCTATATATATGAATATCAAGAAGCTCAACGAGCTTGGGACAGGCGATCTGGACAGTGCCATCAAGAGAGCAATTCTCTCAATCGGTTGTGCAGAGAAATCTGTTGGGATAGATCAGAGTGATAGCCGTTCCATTGCCTCCGCATGCACAACTGCAGAGGTCTGAGATGGAACCTGACAAATGGAATGATATCTATGCTGGACACCATGAGCCCAATCACCTCCATACACCGGGCCACAGATGGCCTTAAGGAGGTCTGGAGGACAAGACAACTGGAAGTAATTTTGCAACATCTCTGGTCTGTAAAAAATAACTTCATGGATACGGAATCTATTATCGTGCCCAGGAATTCCACTCTGGTACTGGGAACCAGAGAACTCTTTCCTAAGTTTATCTTCCATCCATGAGATTGAAGAAGAAGAGCTCTCGAATGGTCTTCTGCCAGCCGGCAGGACGGAGCTTGAACCAGAATGTCGTCTAAATAAGGCGCTACTACAATACCTCTGGATCTCGCCACCATGAGCAGAGCCCCCAGAACTTTCGTAAAGACTCTTGGAGCAGTAGCCAGACCAAAGGGAAGAGCTACAAACTGGAAGTGCTGATACAGAAAAGCGAATCTTAAGAACTTGAAGTGATTCTTGTGTATTGACACATGAAGGTAAGCATCCTTCAAGTCTTTTGTGGTCATGAACTGTCCCTCTTGAACTAAGGGCAGAATAGACCTTATTGTCTCCATCTTGAACGATTGCACTGACAGAAACTTGTTTAAGCACTTTAGATCTAGAATCGGGCAAAACATACCCTCCTTCTTTGGAACCACAAAAAGGTTTGAGTAGTACCCCAGACCTCTCTCTGCTAGAGGTACTGGCACAATGGCTCAAAGGGAGGAGAGATCCCTCACGCACCCTAGAAAGGTGTCTCATTTTTCTGGTCTTGAAGAGAGGTTTGATAAGAGGAATCTGCCCCTGGGTGGATGAAATTTGAAACCTATCCTGTAACCTTGGGCAATGACCTCCAGAACCCAAGGGTCTTGCATGTCTCCCAGCCAAGCCTCCACAAAGAGATAGTCTGCCTTCAACATAATCCAGTGACGGATCAGGGGCCGCCCCTTCATGTTGACTTTGTCTCGGTGGGCTTCTTGTTCTGCTTGGATTTGTTCCAAGATTGAAATGGTTTCCAAGTTTCCTTGGACTGATCAGGTTTCGTGAAAGGCTGCTGGCGTTGGGACTTACCCGAACAAAACGGACGAAAATTAGGACCCTGTCACTTAGCTTTATTCTTCTTATACTGTGGTAAAAAGGCACCCTTGTCCCCAGTGACCATGGATATGATAGAGTCCAGCTCTGGACCGAAAAGAACCTTCCCCTTAATTGGAAGGGAAAGTAATCTAGATTTTGAAGTCATATCAGCAGACCAAGACTTCAACCGTAGAGCCCTATGGGCTAGAACAAAAGAGCCTGATGACTTGGCATTCAACGGATAATCTGCATATTTGCATCACAAATAAACGAATTAGCTACCCTCAAGATCTTAATTCTTTCCTGGATTTCATTGAGGGGAGTTTCCACCTTGATCATCTCCTACATAGAGTCGCACCAATAGGTAGAGGTTCCAGTCACCACAGCAACTGCCGATGCAGGCTGAAATAAAAATCCTGTGTGCTGAAACATCTTTCTTAACAGAGTTTCTAGCTTCTTATCCATGGGTTCCTTAAACAACGAACTATCCTCAAGCAGGATAGTGGTGCAAGCGTGGAGATAGCTCCATCCACCTTAGGGACAGACCCCCACAACTCTAAATGAGAATCAGGAACCTGGAATAATTTCTTAAAAGAAGAAGGGGAAAAAGAGGATCCAAGTCTTTCCCATTCATTGTTAATAATATTTGCTATCTTTACGGGAACCGGGAAAGTTTGTGGCACCACCCTGTCCTCCTAAACCTTATCAAGTTTAGGAATGGAAGGTTCCTCGGGTAACTTAGTTTGCGGAACCTCTAACATAGCCAACACTTCCTTTAACAGAAAGTGTCAGTGCTCTATCCTAAATCTAAAGTCTGGTTCCTCTGCAGCCGGAGGCTTAGAAGCAGCCGATTCCAACCCAGAAAGAGCCTCCTCTGAAGTATCAGAGGCGTCTTCATCAGCGGATAATCTAGTATCAGATAAATCCAACAAGTTGGTAGATGACCCCTGGGAAGGATAGCAGTATTTAACCTTTTGCTTGCGCTAAGCAGGGCGAGGTAAAGCACTAAAGGCTGCAGACATTGCCGTTTTGCAACTGTTCAGAAAAGTCTGGCGGTAAGAGGGCCCCTCCCAAAGGAGGATTAGTAGTGCAATGGGGAGCTGCATGTGTAATAGGAGATGATTGCAGAGAATGCACCTCACGGGACGGAGACCCCTCAGAGGTGGACGGCTCAGTGGTACTAAACATCTTGTTCTTTTTAGATATAACTACTTTATCAAAGAATGTTGAACATAATTGAGCAGGCGGACATACCGTAGCCTCCTCACAATAAAAACAGGTATTAGATTTGGTTAAAAAAGGAAGTACCCTCTAATGCATCATAGTCCTCCATAGCTTGCGCTTTTATGATGGACTACAGAAAAATAAATGGCACCTTTATACCCCCAATGGCTGGGGCACTCACCACCTTCTATGACCCAGGCCCCACAGAGAAACCGCTTCGTCTTCTGTAAACCGCACGGTCAGGAAAGAGGAAGTTAATGAGGCCACACCCAGTCACATGGAGTGCCATGCAGGACCGCCCCTGGTGCAGGAAGAAAAGCATGCCAAACTAACAGGCTGAGCAGTTATCCAAAATGAAAGTAAAAACCTGAATGTTCCCACATCTGCCAGAGCCTCATCTCACACATCAAATCAAATCATGTATAAATCCCCCCTGTTCAATAATCCCCTTTCTGGAAATATTAACCCTTGATTCCATACAGATAAAGGAGTCACACTGTGACCCTGTCTTCTTAAGTTATCATATGAAATAAAATGAAACGATCTTACCGGAATCATCGCCATGGAACAGACACACACCCTCTCAAGTTTGACAGTCTTGTAGCATTGCACCTGACATGGACTTGAGTGATAGAAGCAGCCAGTGAAACTCGTCAACACTGATTGCTAAGGAGTTGTTAATACAAGTCTGGATCGTTTCGCAGAAAGACTTTCCCTGCATCTCCAGACCCTAACATTCATCAATGCTCTCACTGAGAGGCTGACAAGACTACTTAAAACTCCAGTCCCATAGCGAAGAGTACTACCCTCCATAACAGAATACTCTGAATCTTCCGACACTTCTCTGTCATCCTCCTGTGATGAAAGGCAAAGAATGACTGAGGGATGAGGGGAGTGGGGGAGGTATTTAAGCCTTTGGCTGGGGTGTTGTTGCCTCCTCCTGTTGGCCAAGTTCTGTATTCCCACAAATAAGGAATGAAGCTGTGGACTCTCCTCATATTAAGACGGAAAGAGTGAAATTGTCCTGCAGACTTGAGCCTTCAGTTTTTTTGTCTTGTGGCAGGAAAGTTCCTTTTCCTCCAGTGACTTGCAATAATAGCATCCAGTCTAGGTCCAAACTAGATCTTTCCCTGAAATTGGAGGGAAAGAAGTCTGCTTTTAGATGCTATTTATAACAGACCACTACTAGAGCCATAAGGCTCTACTATTCAAAACAGTCAAAGCAGAACTTTTTCACATTAATGTGAGTTATTTAAACAGATGCATCACAAATGAAACTGTTTGCAGTCTTGACCAACCTCAAGCAATCCTTAAAGGGACATGAACCCCACATTTTTTTCTTTCATGATTTAGAAAGAGAATGTAGTTTTAAACATCTTTCTAATTTACTTCTATTATCTAATTTGTTTTATTCTCTTGATATTCTTTGCTGAAAAGCATATCTAGATATGCTCAGTAGCTACTGATTGGTTGCTGCACATAGAAGCCTTGTGTGATTGGCTCACCATGTGCATTGCTTTTTCTTCAACTAAGGATATCTAAAAAATGAAGCAAAATAAATAATAGAAGTAAATTGTAATGTTTCAAACGAAAACAGGAGCACCAAAAAGCAAGTGAAAAAGCAAAATTTATTTACAGTTAATTTGAACATGAGGGTTAATTAACCCCAGGGTAAGAGTGTGAAAACAGAAAACAATAAACAGAGAACAAAAACGGCTGACCGGTTTCGGCGTCTGCCTTAATCCTAGCCTGCTTAAAAAGTGATTGTAAATTCACAATTTAAAAACCCTTCTCTGTGTTTCCATTGGGTGTGGAGTACACACCCTTTAAGTAATTAACCAATGTCAAACATCAACTTGTTTAATTTAATTTATTCAGACACCTGTTTCTCTACTAGCTCACTGTTAATAGGTGTGGCGATTTTGGATTAGCTAGCTTGAAGTCTTTTATTTTGTTGTGAACTTTCAAATGCTATCATCCAAACTGCGTAAAAGTGCTCCTCGTCACATCTATTTAACCAGAAAGTATGGTGTTCATAATAAGACATTATGCTTATATAACCAAAGTTTGCATTTTAGTAGTCTCATTTGTACATTTTCGTATTCTTATGCATTGAACGCTCTAATTGTAATGTTGTTTAAATTTGTATGTTCTATCTGAATCATGAAAGAAAGTTTTTGGGTTTAGTGGCCCTTTAATCTTATCAAGGGAAGCTTCTTGGGAGATGCGGTCGGAAATGTTGTTACACCAGACTTCAGTAGCTGCTGATACACAAGCTGCACTGACAGCTAGATTGAATATATAGCCTGCCAGCTGAAAGGATCTTGTGAGGAAACATTCAAGTTTTCTGTCCATTTGATCCTTTAAAGATGTACTGTCCTCTAGAGGAATGATAGCACGCCTAGCTAAAGTGGAGATAGCACTGTTCATCTTTGGAATAGTTCCCCATACCTCAAAATTTTTCAAGGGCAAAGGGAACATGTTTTTTTTTAATTTGGCGGAACCAGAAAGGTAGATGGTTTCTATGCGGCTGCCTTAAAGAAGTTATCAATCTTTTTCACAAAATGTTTGTCTGCATATGGAAGGTTCTCAATCTCCAAGGCAAGTAAAACTTCCTGTAATAGAGCGTGTATCTGCTCCAAATGGGGTTTCTGAATAGTTGTCCTCAGCAGAATAGGAGGTTTCGGTTTAGATTTTACTCATGGAAGGTACAGGGTACCTAGATGGGCCACTCCTTAGGGATGTTCCAGATGAGCTCTTCTGGCCTTTGCATGCATTCTTGTTTAACTAGGGGAGTCATGACAACCACCATTTGTAAAATTGCAGAGTGAATGTACTGTTTCAGGGTAGGAGACAGATCTGTGGAACTGTCCTGGGGGTAGCTCTGGTTGGTATCCTGGAGAACTCTGCCACAAATGCAATGCTGCTTGACCCTGACTAGCATTAGACATAGGGGTAGATTTCATAACGGACAAGCGTACATGATGCGCTATATCGAATCTTGTCCGCTCTACCTCGCATACGCTGTCGGCATTTAATATTGCACAAGCATTTCTGGTGAAATGCTTGTGCAATGCTGCCCCCTGCTCACCGGCAGCCAATTGGCCACTAGCAGGTGGTGGATAAGTTAAGGAGCAGGGGTCTTACAACCGCTGCTTCTTGACTGCCGTTTCAGGCGGACCTGAAACAATGAGGCTTCGAAGCAGCATCTGCTGCTTCATAAATGGAGCCCATAGACTCAGCACATACATTACATATTATTAGTACAATGTGAGAATGAAGTCCCTTTATGAGGATTTTTTTTAACAATGACAGTTAAGAAGGGGTTAAAGGGCCATAATACCCAAATGTTTAAAAACTTGAAAGTGATGCAGTATAGCTGTAAAAAGCTGACTAGAAAATAGCACCTGAACATCTCTATGTAAAAAAGAAAGATATTTTACCTCAAAAATTTCTCAGTAGCCACCTCCCATTGTAAAGGACTTCTAAGCAGCAAATTAGTATGTCTGTCCCGGGACAGCGGAAGGAGCGAACTTAGTGCACTCTCATCTTATTTCCCTATTCAGCTTAAAGGGACACTGAACCCAATTTTTTTCTTTCGTGATTCAGATAGAGCATGCAATTTTAAACAACTTTCTAATTTACTCCTATTATCAAATTTTCTTCATTCTCTTGGTATGTTTATTTGAAAAGCAAGAATGTAAGTTTAGATGCCGGCCCATTTTTGGTGAACAAACTGTGTTGTCCTTGCTGATTGGACAGCACCAATATACTAGTGCTGTCCATGGTTCTGAACAAACAATTTGCTGGCTCCTTAGCTTAGATGCCTTCTTTTTCAAATAAAGATAGCAAGAGAACAAAGAAAAATTGATAATATGAGTAAATTAGAAAATTGCTTAAAATTGCATGCTCTATCTGAATCATGAAAGAAAAAATTTGGGTTCAGTGTCCCTTTAAGGAAGTTTACAATGAAATCTCATGAGAGTTAAGTGAAATCTCATGAGATCACAGTAAAAGAGTTCATGACTTCAGCACTGCTGATGCTGATTGGCTGCTGTTCATTTCTTCATTTTTTTTTTTTTTTTACCTGCAGCTGGGCAGCAGCTGAAGTATAACTTTTTACACAGAACTTACTCTGCTGAGTTGAGGAAATTGTGAGGTAAAATATCTTCCTTTTTTTACATAGAGATGCTCAGGTGATATTTTCCTGTCAGCTTTTTACAGTTATACTGCATCAGTTTCATGTGATTTAGCATATGAGTATTATATCCCTTTAAGTAAAATATGAATGTCTGCAAAGCTCTTGCTATTAAGGGTGCTTACAACTCCTATGCTCTGAGGAGAAATTGCAGAGTGTCAGCAAGATGGCCACCAGACTGAAAGGAGAAGAAGACAGAGAGTGAGCTTTTTTGGCACCAGAATTTTAATGCCCTGAGATTTGCAAATAAGTTAGTGAAGAAACCCGCAAAAATTTCCTCCCTAGCTGTATAAATTATCCGGATCATCTGAAAGCCTGAGACTCTGACCATCCTATGAAAGAAAAGTATTCATATTTCTAATATACTGTAGGTGTTGGTTTTAACAATAACAATCAGCTCTTTCAAATAATAAAATAAATATAAAGGAGCTATTTTTAAACAATTTAACGCACCCAGCATTTAAAAAATAAATAAATGATAATTGCAAACATATTAAAGCGGCAGAATTACAGTACATTATCCCTTTATGTGTAATATTTCCTAGCTTTTGCATATTGGAATAAACACATAAATAATGGATTCGACAGATTGTTTTTACTCAAAAATATCTATACTACTGAACTTAGCATCATGAATAAAAACAAAAATGTATAAAGATACAATTATTTGTACCTGTACTATATGCAAATCAGCCCTATGTTTGGAGCTTTACTTAATAAGGTATAAATATTTAACCAAAAAAGGATAGGGGTTAGGCATAAATAAATATATAATCTTCCCAGGCTACTTTGCAATTTTTCTTTCTGCCACTAACAATTGATCTAAGTACTTTACCACAAAAAAGAAAACACAGTCTCTAATTTATGCAGGTACTCTCAATAATTAATAGGCAGGGGAAATATAATATTAAATGATCTCTGTATAATAAAGAGCAAAAGGAAAATTCTATGTGGGAGGGGGCATGTTAATATTGTACTATTGCTTGCATATAACACAAATCTTAAACACATAGTTAAAAGTCAGCTGCAGAGCAGCAATCTACTACTGAGACCTAGCACTATACCCAAACATTTTCTTTCATGATTAAGGTAGAGAATATAATTTTAAACAACATTCCAATATACTTCTATTACCTAATTTGCTTTATTCTTTAGATATACTTTAATGAAAAAATAGCAATGCACACAGTGAACCAATCATAGGAGGCATCTATGTGCATCTACCAATCAGCAGCTACTAAGCATATCTAGATATGCTTTTCAGCAAAGAATATCAAGAGAATGAAGAAAAATAGATAATTGAAGTAAATCTGCTGAGCCAATGACATGATGCATTTGTGTGCAGTCACCAATTAGCAGCTAGCTCCCAGTAATTATTTGCTGTCACCTTTAAAGAAATGATACCAAGGGAACTAATTAAAGGGGCATAAAACCCATTTTCATGAATCACAGCTTTTAATAAAAAAAAAAAATCTATATATTTCTATTATCAAACATACTTTATTTTGATATTCTACATAAGTAGATAGAGTGCACGTTTGGAGCACTTTATGGCAGCAGTTTTGAAAAAGAGCTTTTAAATGGACTTGACACCCAAATGCATTCTTTCAAACTAGAACATACAATTTTAATTACCTTTCCAATTGACATATTTTCAAATTTACTTTATTCTTTTGGTATCCTTTGTTGAAAGAGCAGCTAGCTGAACATATCTGGTAAGCCAATGACAAGAGAATCTAGCTCCCATTGGTGCTTTGCTGCTCATGTGCCTACCTGGGTATTCTTTAAAACAAAGGATAGCAAGAGAACATAGTAAATTAGATAATAGGTGTCAATTGGAAAGTTGTTTTAAGTTGTATGCTCTATCTGCATCATGAAAGAAAACTTTTTAATTCATATCCCTTTAAAGGTAATGTTAATCACTGTTGCCATCTTTTACCTAAAAGAATATAACATTGTTAAAGGTATTCTTTTAAAGGGACACTGAACCCAAATTTTTTCTTTCGTGATTCAGATAGAGCATGACATTTTAAGCAACTTTCTAATTTACTCCTATTATCAAATTTACTTTATTCTCTTGGTATCTTTATTTGAAATGCAAGAATGTAAGTTTAGATGCCGGCCCATTTTTGTGAACAACCTGGGTTGTCCTTGCTGATTGGTGGATAAATTCATCCACCAATAAAAAAAGTGCTGTCCAGAGTACTGTCCCCAAAAAATAGCTTAGATGCCATCTTTTTCAAATAAAGATAGCAAGAGAACAAAGAAAAATTGATAATTGGAGTAAATTAGAAAGTTACTTAAAATTGCATGCTCTATCTGAACCATGAAAGATAAAATTTGGGTTCAGTGTCCCTTTAAATCTGCTGCCACATGAAACCCCAGTTTTTTTATTATTCAGATAGAGCATATAATAATAAAAAAATAAAAATAATTTCTATTATTAACTTTACTAAAAAGGGACAAGAAACTCATTTTTTTTCATGAATCAGATAGAGAATACAAATTTAAACAACTTTCCAATTTACTTATATTATTTATTTTGCTTAGTTAATTTGTTGAAAAGCATATCTAGGTAGGCTCAGGAGCTGTGACTGTGAGCTAGCTGCCGATTGGTGCCTGCACATATATGCCTCTTGTCATTGGCTTACCAATATGTTCAGCTAGTTCCTAGTAATGCATTGCTGCTCCTTAAATAAAGGATACTAAGAGAATGAAGCAAAATTGATAATAGCAGTAAATTGGAAAGTTGTTTAACATTGCATACTCTATCTGAATCATGAAAGAAGAAAAAAATGGCTTTCATGTCCCTTTAAGTACATTCAATAATAGAAATCAATTATGTTTTTAAATGTATGCTTTTTATGAATAATAAAAGATTACTTTTGGGTTTCATTTCCCTTTAAGCAGCAGCAGTACAAAAGAAAAATGCATTTACTGTATTACTTAGATAATACAAATAAACAGAATCCATTAAGACAAAACGAAAGAACACTCAATTGACCTTACTCAATAGTGAGGACATAATTTTGTTGAAAACATTACACACAGGCAAACCAACAAAAGGGCAGCAACTTTTTTCCCACCAGAGTTCTGAATAATATAGAAATTGTCAGCAGCCTGACTCTAAGGTTTAATATAAAAAACGAAAAACACTTGTTACACCAAGAGCTTCGGCAGCAATTGACAAACAAATATATTATGTCTGCGCCTTATAAACAGGAATGAAGTGGGCACTGGTGACTGGATAGATACACAGAATGCTTCAGAAATTATGAAATGCATGATTCTATATCCAATAAAAGACAAGAGACACAGCATACAATAAAAAAAATGCAAGACTATATGAAAGAAAGGGATAGTCTAGTCAAAATTAAACTTTCGTGATTCAATTAATTATTGGCTGAATTGGGCCAATTCACCCTGTTTCCGCTGCTCCTTAACTCATACGCCACCTCTGAGGCTGCGTACAGCAATCCGTCCGATCCTATACGATCCGGCTGATTGACACCCCCCTCATAGTGGCCGATTAGCCGCAAATCTGCAGGTGGTGGTATTGCACAAGCAGTTCACTAGAACTGTTTGTGCAATGCTGAATCTGGACAGCGTATGCTGTCCGTATTCAGCAATGTCTGGCGGACATGATACGCTACAGTGTATCATGTCCGCCAGACTTTAATAAATTGACCCCAGAGCATACAATCTTAAGCAAATTTCTAATTTACTCCCATTAACAATTTTTCTTTGTTCTCTTGGTATCTTTATTTGAAAAAGCAAGAATGTAAGCATAAGAGCCGGCCCATTTTTGGTTCAGTGCCTGGATAGCACTTTCTGATTGGTGTCTAAATGTAGCCACCAATCAGGAAGCGCTGTTAGGAAAGCATATCGCTAACACAGCGCCTCCGGCCGCCAATGGCACAGCGCTCTTCTCCAAAGAGATGACGTTTAGACCTCTAGCCGTGCTAGGATGTCAGGTGACACGCACGGGTGGAAACATCACCTCATTGAAGAAACCGCTGTACTGTGGGCAGCCGGAGACGCTGTGTTAACGATATGCTTTCCTAACAGCTAGGGTGAGTGTAACACTGTTTTTTACAAAATGATGAGAGAACGTCATGTTTAATTTTAGTGATGGTAAATCCTAGAGTTTGTTATACGCTTGGGTTTACCATCACTTTAAGCTTTTGTGATTCAGATACACACATTTTTTCTCACACCCCACTCCCACCAACTTTAAAGCCCCAAAACTGCCTAGTGCAGTATTTTTTTTCATTAAAAAACTAAAATGCCCTCTCTTTGAGGGCATTTGGGGCACTTTTAGAAAGTTAACAAGATATCTAATCTCTGGTTAATTTTTGGAGCGCTAATTGCTACCACGTGCTTGCAGTAGAAAAAATTAGTGCAATAATTTAGTGCTCCATTTGTAATCTAGCCCGGAGTGTATTAAATTATTTCTCAACAGAAATATTTGTAATGTATGATGTAAATCCTTTGGAAAATACATGGTAAAATATGCTAGGAGATTCTGACCCCATGGCCCCTATTTAAGAAAGTCTGGCGGACCTGATCTCACAAGAGCTGCTGGTGCAACGCCGCCCCCTGCAGACTCGCAGCCAATGGGCCGCCAGCAGGGGGATGTCAATCAACCCGATCGTACTCGATCGGGTTGATTTCCGGCAATGTCTGTCCGCCTGCTCAGAGCAGGCGGACAGGTTATGGAGCAGCGGTCTTTGTGATCGCTGCTTCATAACTGCTGTTTCTGGCGAGCCTGCAGGCTCGCCAGAAACACGGGGCATCAAGCTCCATTCGAAGCTTGATAGATAGGCTCCCATGCTTGTCCTGGAAATCCTCCAGGAAAGTGACCCATGGGCCAAAGGTCGGATATTCTGGATTTAGAAGATGTCAAAATTGATAGTATTAAAGGAACAAGCCACAAACAGTTGTACAATAATTGCTAGGGTCCATTTACATACAGCTAAATCCCATTTAAAAAGATATGAACCCCAAAAACTTATGATTGAGATACAGCATGCAATTTTAAACAACTTTACAATTTACTTTTTATTATCTAATTTGCTTAATTGTTAAAAAAAGTATACCTAGGTAGGCCCAGGAGCTCGGATTGGTGGTTGCCCACATATGCCTCTTGTCATTGGTTTACCAATATTTTCAGCTAGGTCCCAGCAGTGAAAATATTACACTTTCAATAAAGGGTAACAAGAGAATGAAGCTAAATTGATTATAGAAGTAAATTGTAAAGTTGTTTTAAATGATATCCTCTATCTAGATCAGGAAATAACATTTTGGGGTTTAATGTCCCTTTAAGAGTGATCTCTTCCTACAAATGATAGTGATTGCTGTGCAGTTGTGTACTCTTTGCAATCTGCCTATCTGTTATTAATATGATAGAAAGTTCTGAATTTCATAGACATTCTGATATAAAAATACAGATACTATGGACACTTCTCAGAACAGCAACATCAGGGACTTTAAAACATAATTGCAAATGATTTTCAGTTCTTATGATGGTGTCTTCAGCTACCAGCTTATGACCACTCTGAGATCAGAAGACAAAGCTTTGTGCAGACCATTTAGGCAGCTGAACAAATACCACAATCAAGTAGTTCTTATGATTAAAAAAGGGCAGTGAGTGAACAATAAGTAGCACTTTTAGCTTTGATTACAACCCAAGGCCTTGATTCTATAATTGCACAGACCCGTGACTCATTTTGTGCCTACACTCACCATTAATGACAACATCTCTGTATGGACTAAGCAGCTGTGTGAAAAGATGAATGACTATATGACTAAATAGACAGATATACAAATAAATAGTTATAGAACTATATAAATGTGTGCTTGTTTTTATATATATATTTACTAGGGATGGGCGAATGTGTTTATATCCAAATTCGAATGTTAGAACGAATGTTATTGTAGAAATTCGAATTACATAATAAAATGTTGATAAGAACGAATATTCTTAAAAATTCGATTTTCGAATGTTATTTACAGTTTTTGAATGTCACATTCGAATTTGAATGTCACATTCGAATTCGAATGTTACATTCGAATTCGAATGTTACATTCGAATATAACATTCGAATTCGAATATTACATTTATAAAACACAATTGTAGACTAGAAACACTATTTCGAATGTCACATTTGAATCAAATATCACATTCAAATCGAATGTCACATTCAAATTCGAATATTACATTTATAAAACACAGTATTAGACTAGAAATACTATTTCGAATTCGAATGTCACATTCAAATCGAATATCACATTCAAATCGAATATCACATTTAAAACACCTTATTAGACTAGAAATACTATTTCAAATTTGAATGTGACTTTCAAATTCGAATATTACATTCATTAAACACAGTTGTAGACTAGAAATACTATTTCAAATTTGAATGTCACATTCGAATTCGAATGTCACATTCGAATTCGAATATTACATTTTTGAAATTGAATGAATACATAGCTAAACATTCTGTTATTCGAACAAATATTTTCGAATTTTATTGAAAAATTCGAAAACGAAAATTAAAAAATAGAATGTTATATAAACATTTGAAATTCGATTTGAACGAACGAATGTATCAAAATTTGTTTTAGAAACATTCGCCCATCCCTAATATTTACACATATATACAGGGCTTGAAATGTCCACTAATGCTCTATTTGGACTAGTAGCTTTTTCTCCATGGTCTAGTAACTTTTAACCTTTGACAAGTAAACTACAGCGCTGCAGAATCTGTTGACGTCTACAAATAAACAATAGTAATAATAATATAGTTATATTTTTCCACCCCTCTGTATATAGTAGATTCTGGGGGATATTTATCAAAGCCTCAACTATGCTGCATTTGCCGGTACCAATACGCTCGCCTAACATCACCTAACATCGCAGCCGCGGACCTGAATAGGCTCTCCATATTTATAAAAAAAGCCGGCAAAAAGAAGTGCACCAAGTATGGGGCGATGAGCATCGGACTGTTGTTAATTAACAGTCATCGATCTCGCGTCTATTCGGCTTTTTACCAACTTTATTTATACCGTCACTAAACGCCGCCACTATACTAAAATGTTTAACCCCTATCCCGCCGCTCCTGGACCCTGCCGCCACTAAATAAAGTTATTAACCCCTATCCCGCCGCTCCTGGACCCCGCCGCAACCTAAATAAAAGTATTAACCCCTATCCCGCCGCTCCCGGACCCCGCCGCCACTAAATAAACATATAAATCCCTAGCCTCCTACATTACTACCACTAACTAAACTTATTAACCCCTAAACCGCCAGCCCCCACATCGCCATAAACTAAATTAAGCTATTAACCCCTAAACCTAACAACCTGCTAACTTTAAATTAAAATTACAACATCCCTATCTTCAAATAAATTAAAACTTACCTGCAGAATTAAAATAAGCTCATTTTAAACTATTAAGTAACTTACCCTAACTATTATACTACACCTAAATTAAACTATCAATTAAATTACTTAAATTACATATTAAAAAAACCTAACCCTACTCAAATTATTTAAATATACTATTTAACATTATTAAACATTACTAAATTACAAAAATAAAATAAACGCTGTTACGAAAATAAAAAACACTAAATTACGAACAAAACAGTAGAAAAAGAGTGCTGTTTAAGAATCAGTAAGAGACAAAAATCCTCTGCATTTATTCTGCTTTTAGTTATCAGCTGTATCAACCACCAATAGGCACTTATCAACCTCTACAGAATACTCAATCGTATATAGTAAAAGGCCTTTGCGCAACGTACTATGTATTAGCTTATAACAGCCATATAACGACATATATGTCCATCACAAGTGTCTGAAAGCATCTGGTGTAGTGCCCAAAAATATGAAAAGTGAACAATGTATGCAAAATAACATGCACTTACTCTTCAGATGAAATTTTCTTACTTGTTTCTGTCATAGCGTGTGTGTTGGCTTCTACACTGGCGTGTCCAGTTTGCTTCCTCCTCTAGCCCGCACTTTAGTATGTGTAACTTCCTTATTCTTCTTGATACTCCACCAGGTGCACTATGGGTGTCCTTAATGAGCGTATAACTTCCAAAGCAAAACATACCCAGACCGGCTCCAATAGGTGCAGTAAAAACAGAATGTTTAATTTATTATCCAGTAAAACTATACACACAAAAGGACCAAACGCAGCGCTTGGCAAACAGCTGCTGCCAATTAAAAAGTTCTGAAGCTACAACCTCGGCCCGATGACGTCACTGACGCGTTTCAGGTGTTACCCGTAGTCATAGTACTCATCATGGAGCCTTCCCCTTCCTTAAATACGACTGGTCTCAGGTGTATGCCTCAGAACTATGGATCATTCGTCTAACACAACAAAAGCAATGATTACCATTTATCACAGAGATACATTACATCTCAATTCACATAGCAGTGCAATCAAAGTAACAATATAGTTTAATAATATATATACAAATTTTACCATATTTTATATCCCAATGTACAATGAAAAGGTTTTAATTTACTTTTATTTTTATCTAGATGCTCTGCTCAGAATAATACTTTTCTGTTCATTTTTATATGTTATTATATGTATATTTAATTATATTAGAGTATACTAGTTGATGCAATTAGAACCATGCAAAACAGGATATTTATAGTCATAGGAGACTTTTAAGAAGGGAAGAAGGGAATACCCTTTAACAATATGTAAGACCATCTGTCCTCATGTATAGTTCATTTAATTTAGAGCTCATCTACCCTTTAAGATAGAAAATGTACATGTCTTATACCTTAATGATTTACATACTCAGTGACTTCCAATGTGAACATAGATGACACCACATAAATGGAATATGCATTTATTTTAGTTACCTAGATTCATTGGTTATAATTTGTTTCCTACAATGATATTAAAGAAGGGACCACAATATTTGTCAGTCCCTTAACATAAATAATGGAATCAATAGATCTGAGTAGAGCATCTAGATAAAAATAAGAGTAAATTAAAACCTTTTCATTGTTCATTGGGATATAAAATATGGTAACATTTGTATATATATTATTAAACTATATTGTTACTTTGATTGCACTGCTATGTGAATTGAGACGTAATGTATCTCTGTGATAAATGGTAATCATTGCTTTAGTTGTGTTAGACGAATGATCCATTGTTCTGAGGCATACACCTGAGACCAGTCCTATTTAAGGAAGGGGAAGGCTCCATGATTAGTACTATGACTACGGGTAACACCTGAAACGCGTCAGTGACGTCATCGGGCTGAGGTTGTAGCTTCAGAACTTTTTAGTTGGCAGTAGCTGTTTGCTAAGCGCTGCGTTTGGTCCTTTTGTGTGTATATTTTTTACTGGATAATAAAAAAACATTCTGTTTTACTGCACCTATTGGAGCCAGTCTGGGTATTTTTTGTTTTGGAAGTTTTACACTAAATTACGAAAACAAACAAACCACATTATCAAAAATAAAAAAGAATTACACCTAATCTAATAGCCCTATCAAAATAAAAAAGCCACCTCAAAATAAAAAAAAAAAACCCACTAGCCTACAATAAACTACCAATGGCCCTTAAAAGGGGCCTTTTGTGGGACATTGCCCCAAATAAATAGAAATCAGCTCTTTTACCTGTAAAAAAAATACAAACACCCCCAACAGTAAAACCCACCACCCAACCAACCAATCCCCCCAAATAAAAACCCTATCTAAAATAAACTAAGCTCCCTATTGCCCTGAAAAGGGCATTTGTATGGGCATTGCCCTTAAAGGGCATTTAGCTCTTTTACCTGCCCAGACCCTACTCTAAAAATAAAACACACCCAAAAAAACCTTAAATAAACCTTACACTAACCCCGATGATCCACTTACAGTTATTGAAGTCTTGCTTGAAGGATCTATCCAGCCGGTAAGAAGTCTTCATCCGGACGGCAAGAAGTCTTCATCCAGCCGGTGAAATCTTCATCCAGACGGCTTCTTCTATCTTCATCCATCCGGCATGGAGCGGGTCCAACCTGAAGACATCTGGCACGGAGCTCCTCTTCTGATTGGAACAGCCAATAGGATTTTAGCAGCTCTAATCCTATTGGCTGATTGGAACCTTTCAGCCAATAGGAATGCAAGAGACGCCATCTTGGATGACGTCACTTGCATTCAAGTTCCAGTTTACGGCAGCGACTGTATTGAAGCGGAGCGCCGGATGTCTTCAGGATGGACCTGCTCCGCACCGGATGGATGAAGATAGAAGATGCCGTCTGGATGAAGACTTCACCGGCTGGATGAAGATGGAAGAGGCCGCCCAGATGAAAACTTCTTGCTGGCTGGATGGATCCTTCAAGCGGGACTTCAATAACTGTAAGTGGATCTGCGGGGGTTAGTGTTAGGTTTATTTAAGTTTTTTTTGGGTGGGTTTTATTTTTAGAGAAGGGTCTGGGCAGGTAAAAGAGCTAAATGCTCTTTTAAGGGCAATGCCCATACAAATGCCCTTTTCAGGGCAATATGGAGCTTAGGCTATTTTAGATAGGGTTTTTATTTGGGGGGGGGTTGGTTGGTTGGGTGGTGGGTTTTACTGTTGGGGGTGTTTGTATTTTTCTTTACAGGTAAAAGAGCTGATTTCTTTGGGGAAATGCCCACACAAAGCCCTTTTAAGGGCCATTGGTAGTTTATTGTAAGCTAGGTTTTTTTTTTAGGGGGGGGGGCTTTTTTTATTTTGATAGGGCTATTAGATTAGGTGTAATTCTTTTTTTTATTTTTGATAATGTGTTTTTCCCCCTGTAATTTTGTGTTTTTTTTATTTTTTTGTAACTTAGCGTTTATTTTATTTTGTAATTTAGTCATTTTTAATAAGGATTAAATAGTATACAGGTATACCTCACTTTACAGCGCTTCACTTTATAGCGCTTCGCTAATACAGCGCTTTGTGGAGCTGAAGTTCAACCTCCAAAGATTTTGAAACAGTGCTGTAATCATTGTAAGCAGTTCACTCTGTTTACATCATTACAGTGCAATCTGTGTCTCAGTGGTATAGTCTGACAAATTTTACTACAGTCATTGTCACTATTTTACAGGTACGGTATTTATTGAATACTTTGCTGTGCTAGTGTTAAACTAAATGCAGCACTATTGCACTCCTAATATTTGTTAGTTCAAACATGTTTTCAAGTTTTTAAACACACTGGCAAGTGAAAAGAAAGCTAAAACTGCCTTGTTTCACTTTAAGGCGGTTTTCACTTTACAGCGGGGCTCCGGTCCCTAACCCACTGTATGAGCGGGGTATACCTGTATTTAAATAATTTGAGTAGGGTTAGGTTTTTTAATATGTAATTTAGTTAATTTAATTGGTAGTTTAATTTAAGTGTAAGTAAGAAAACAACTATTAAACAGCACTTACTTCCAAACAGGAAAACATTCTATCACTATAACTAATGATTGTTGAATATTAGTATTGTCTGTATATTAACTGTTTCAAATAGCACTTAAAAGTACAATCTAAAATAATTCATAAAAATGCAAAGGCTTGAAACTTAGACTTTATAATAAACCCTCACACAATTTCCTTAGGTATAAAAATTGAATAAAATGCTCAAAAGCATGCAACAATTTTAGAATCCAAAGATCTGTTAAAAAACAAAGCGCAACCAGATTCAAGTGCAAGTGTATAACATATGACACATCACACTATTAGATTGCGCTTACAATGTTGACAAATTTATTGTGCACTACAACATATCCAGTCTTTTTCAAGAGGTGATATCACCTCTTGAAAAAGACCGCACACTGGCGGTTGAAACGCGTTGAGGCCAATTGTGAGCTATTCGAGGATCCGTAGTGTTTTGCAGTAAGAACATTGTGTATGCTTTTTTCAAGCAGGGCTATTGCAATCCAAGCCGTAAGTACGGAAGCCCGCAAAGGACACTACCACACACATAGTGAGTACTGCATTCGGAGACTCACCTTGAGGAAAGAAAGAGCTGTTGTTTCCATGCGGACTGTGTTTTTCACATCTCGATCGTGTTGATTTGGATATGTTGTAGTGCACAATAAATTTGTCAACATTGTAAGTGTTTTTTAACAGATCTTTTAATTTAAGTGTAGTATAATAGTTAGGGTAGGTTAATTAATAGTTTAAAAATTGGTTTATTTTAATTCTACAGGTAAGTTTTAATTTATTTGAAGATAGGGATGTTGTAATTTTAATTTATAGTTAGCGGGTTGTTAGGTTTAGAGGTTAATAGCTTAATTTAGTTTATGGCGATGTGAGAGGCTGGCTGTTTAGGGGTTAATAGGTTAAGTTAGTGGTAGTGATGTGGAAGGCCAGAGGTTTAGGGGTTAATACGTTTATTTAGTGGTGGCGGGTTCCAGGAGCGGCGGGATAGGGGTTAATAAATTTTATTTAGGTGGCGGCGGGGTCGGGGAGTGGCGGAATAGGGGTTAATAAATTTTATTTAGGTGGTGGCGATGTTGGGGAGCGGCGGAATAGGGGTTAATAACATTATGTGGGTGGCGGCGATGTCGGGGACGGCAGATTAGGGGTGTTTAAACTCAGGGCTTATGTTAGGCTGTTAGGTGTAAACATAACTTGTTTTCTACCATAGAAATCAATGGGATATCTGGCAGCATCGAACATAAGCTTTCACTGCTTTCAGACTCCCATTGATTTCTATGGCATCCGTGGCCTCCAGGGTGGCGGATTGAAAACCAGGTACATTGGGCCGGAATAGCCACAAGCGTACCTGTTAATTATTTGATTTTTAAAAAGTGTCAAATAGAGCCGAATGTGTATTCGGAACATCTGTAATGATGTAAGCATCGATCTGCATTGGATTGAGACAGGCGGATCGTGTGTTACGTTACAGATTTAAACTTTTGCTGGTCTGTAGGTTTGATAACTATATCGGATCAAGCAACAATTACACTGCAGAATTCCAGCGTATTTGCGGTTGACGGCTTGATAAATATCCCCCATAAACTAGTTTCCAATAAATACAGGTTTGCCTCATCCATGCTCTCACCCTCTCCTTATCCTATTTCCCCCACATTATATAATGAGTATCCTGTAGGCATGTGTATTTGGTTTATTCAGCCGCAAATGAATGGGGAAGATGGTGGCCACCAGTGGCATTCAACTCTTTCCATAGCTGTTTTTTTTTCTTGTAAATGTGCAAAACCCTTATATCTGGATTTGCACAGATGTTAGTGTGTTGTAGGTTCACATGAAGAAATCTGGTTCCGGAAGGAGCCAAATTCCACTGCTGGCTGCCATCTTCCCCATTCATTTACAGCTGAATTAATCAAGTTCACATGCCTCATATCCTGTTTGTTTGTAAATATTTTTTTTTGTTAGATTAAGAGATAATTTGTTTAAAGCATCCTGGTTTAATAAACCCATGAAAACACCTTCTTGGAAACCAAAAAGACAGCATATTCTACAGAAAAACGATTTCTATATCTGTTAGAATCTTATTAAGAAAAAATGTACTATACAATGTAGCAAGAAATTCATTTGGCAATAATGTTTTTTTTTCAAATATTTATTTTCTCTCTCTCTCTCTCTCTCTCTCTCTCTCTCTCTCTCTCTCTCTCTCTCTCTCTCTCTCTCTCTCTCTCTCTCTCTCTCTCTCTATATATATATATATATATATATATATGAAACAGACATTTTTTATATGTTGCAACCAAGGGGTTATGGGTACTTAAATCAATATCCTTCTCTGTATAACCAACACAGATAGAATGTGTAAGATACATATTTAATCTGTTACTTTATTTTAAATTAAAGATATTTTAACATGGAATCAAATGCACGTCATGTAAACAAAAATAAAATAAAATAAATTAAAATAAAAGTAAAATAGTAACTGTATTTGTGACCTTCCTTACAGAAGTCAGGTTTTCCACTTACTAAACCATGTTGAATCTTGATTATCTTTAACAGTTTTTAATTTTTTAATAACATCACACATAATTCTAGACAGTTGGTCCATCTAAGGCACAAGGGAAATGAGCTAATATATGAGCTCTTAATCTTCCCCAGACATTTACTTGTGTTTACATCATGCATACAAATTAATTAATTTGCACAATATAAGCCGTCTGCTACTGTCAGCAGGCATTGTGTTTGAATACTGTTACAAAAAGCATATGTGCATAGTGTGTTGAAACAATTATAGCTTTTATTACAAGCATTTTTGCTTAACAGGAGTATTTTGCAAAAATTATTTTATTCAAAATTGAAGTGTACTCATACACATTTCAGTTTTGTCCATTATTTTGCTCTAACTATAACTTTATTACATGCAAAGCATCTCTGGGACTTTTTATTTGCATATGCAAATGTATGCAAATGAATTAAGTGGAAACAAAAGAAGTGGTCCGGGCACTCCAAGGGTAAACTCTAAAATATAACTTTTATTAAAGAGATACAAATGTAAACATCTTAAGGCAGGTTGACAAGGCAGTAACCCTGACACGTTTCATGCTGGTGTAGCGCTTAATCATAGGTGCTTACAATGCAAAACCACCTGGTACTTATGGATGGCCCCTCCAATCACAACAGTTGGTATGGAACACCTCTTTCCCTACATTAAGGTGGACCAAGAATGTTTTTAAACAAAACAAGATAATAAAAGAAAGAATATGCCTAATTATGGTAAGTAACTTGTGACGATCTCCCCCTCTGGGTTGTCTGTTTGCCCTATCTATAATCTGTACCCCAAAATCTGAAACATTAATAAAGTGTATTCCATTAAAGTGTTTTGCTATAGCTGAGTCCTTATTGTAGTGTTCCACATCCCTCATGTATTCGCAGACTCTAGTGCGGAGCTCACGAGAGGTCTGACCAACGTACTGGGCCTGGCATAAGTTGCAAGTAATGAGATAACCCACTTTGCTCAGCAAGTAGCATGCATACTTATCTTAAACATGTGCTGCGTTACTGAGGATCTAAATTCCTTGCCTATAGTAAGAACTGAGCATGACTTACAATTATAGATTATACACTTAAAATTTCCTTCAGAATAAAGCCAAGTGATTCTATTTGCATTTGTTTCTTTTAGGGATGCACCGAAATTTCGGCCGCAGAAAAATAGCATTTTTTGTTATTTCGGTTTTCGGTTTTTTTTGCCTTTTATTTTCGGCAAAATTATTGTGTAGCATATTTTAAATTTGATGCCAGCCTAGAGCTGCTGTTTGAGTTCATTACTTGACTTACTGTTTTGCATATAATTATAGTTTTCTAGGACTATACTTTATTTTTATAATTGGTAACAAAACAAAAACGGTTAAATCTGATTCTGTTACACAGAACTAAATAAAGAATAATACTAGCGATGCACCAAAATTTGGGCTGCCGAAAATGTGCAATTCCAATTTCGGCCCAAAGAGGACCAAAATGGCTAAAAATGTACAGCCCTCCCCTGTTCTATTGAGTTACATGTCTATCCTTAGCATAAGGTGAACAGCACAGCACTGGCATGGTACACAGAGCACACACATAAGTACCATTACATGATGATATTTGAAACCAGCAGAGAAGGAAACCAAAGTTCTGAATAGTGAATACAAATATCAAAGGAGGATAAGTAAAATGTTTATAAACAATTGATATTATCAGAAACAGCCCTAAGCACACACAGTGAATATCTTTAAGCCTTATATACAGTGCTCATACATCAGCCTCTTGTGCGTAGACATTCTATTCGCCTGAGGCAAATATGCGTGCACACTTTATAAACATAAGCCCCAAGCTTGCACACAGTTGGTACAAATTAGCACCCACCAGACAGTGTATACAAAAAAGCACAGTAACTTTCTATAACCACCTTGCACGTAAGGTTGTAGCTAAGTCCAGTGCTCCTGGTGATAGGTGACAGGCAGACTCCATTTGGGGCTCCGGACATATAATCTGACGGGTCAGTGTGAGACCCGAACCAGGAACTAGGCGGAGATACGATGAGAGATGATCAGGTGCAGCCACGCTCATCGCACGGATAACTACACCCAAAAACAAAACACATGTCTACCTCGTATTGTTGTCTGGCTATAACCACGCTCTCCCTTATAAAGCTCCAGTTTCACTGCAGATCACGCCCTACTGTACAAGTGACCATGTCCATTTGTTGGAGCTTTCCCGCCTACAAGCTCTCTCAGCTACACACACACACTGTAGTTAAAAAAGAAAAAAACAATATCGGTTTCGGTTTTCGGCCAGGATCATCCTGAATTTTCGGTATCGGTTTCGGTCCAGAAGTTTCATTTCGGTGCATCCCTAGTTTCTTTAGTTGTAATCATGCTTGGTGACAGCTTAGACCCTAAAGTCACAGGACGCTTAGAAACAAATTTGCTTCTTTACATAGGGTGCCAGTAAGTTGTCATTCTCTAACATGCTAAGATGTTTCTTTAAGATAGCCACACTTTTATTATACTGGAGAGAATATGGTATACTGAAAACAACTGTATCTTCATTAAAAGATTTTTTAGATTTGTTAGAAATAGACATTTGCCTGACTTCATCTTGTACTTTACCTAAAAGATCCTTTGAGTAACCCCTCTGCGAAAGCATATTCTTTACCTTATATGACTGAATTTTATATGTTAGATCTGAATTTGTATTTCTTTTAAGCCTAATAAATTGGCTTTAGGGTATTGATCTGATCAGATGTGGTGGATGGGCAGACTTGGCATGTAAAATAGTGTTGCCAGACGTTGGTTTACGGTATGTCCTAGACTCTATAGTTCCTTTTTGTGATTTCCTTGAAGTTTGAGATCCAGGAAGTTGATGGTGGTTAAATTCGCTTCTCCAGTGAACTTTAATCCCAAATGATTGTTGTTTAAATAGTTAAGCAAAACCTGGAAGAAATTGTGAATTTTCTCACCATCTAGATCAAGAACAAAGACCATGCCGTCAATAAAACATCTATACAGGATGATGACATCCACATAAGGGTTGGAATCAACATAAATGTAATGTAGTTCCCACCATCCCACAAATAAATTGGCATATGATAGGGCAAATTGTGCCCCCATCGCAGTGCCGCAAAGTTAAAGGTAAAACTTATCATCTATACTATAATTGCGTTTGTAACGTGTCCGTCTCCAGTTGTACACGCATCCTCAAAGGAATGTTGGCTGCGTGAGGCAGCCAAAATAATTCACCTGGATGCAGCGATGCTGCATCCTGGTGAATTTTGAAAATGGCAAGGTGGTGAAAGAATCCACCGGATTCTTTAACCACCCTGCCATTTTTGGAATCCACTTGGATGCAGCGTAAGCAAACCCAAAGCCTTAAAAAAAAACAAAAAACACACAACCGCCCACACAAAATAACTAAAAAACATGTAACTGCCCGCAGGAAATAAAAATAAAAACACGAAATATTGAAAAAACATGTAACCGCCCGCAATAAATAAATAAAAAACACGTAGCCGCCCGCACAAATAAATAAAAAAACACGTAACAAAAAAAATGAATTAATCTATTACCCCTAAACCGACAAACCCCCACATCACAATAAACCTAATTAACCCATTAACCCCTAAACCGCCAACCCCCAACATTGCAAAAAACCTAATTAACCTATTAACCTCTAAACCACCAAACCCCCACATCGCAATAAACCTAATTAATCTATTAACTCCTAAACCGCCAACGCCCCCACAACACAAATAACTAATTTAATTACTAAGCCCCCTAACCTAACACCCCCTAAATTAACCCCAATATTAAGTTACACTTAAATGTCAGGGTTCTTATATAAAACATTTCTTTAAACAGCCCTGAAAACAGCCCTTACATATGTATTTTTCATCGGCAATATGGTCACTCTACTTAAATAAAACCTAACATTAAATTACAAAAAATAATCTAAAATTACAAAAAATTTAAAACTCTAAAATTACAGAAAATAAATAAAATTATCAAAATCAAAAAAATAAACCTAATCCATATGAAAAAAAGCCCCCCCAAAAATAAAAACACCCCCTAAACTAAACTACCAATAGCCCTTAAAAGGGCCGTTTGTAGGGCATTGCCCTAAGTTAAACAGCTCTTTTACATTTAAAAATTACTTAATCCCCCCTAACAGTAAAAACACCTCAACCACCAAAATAAAAAAATTAACACTAAAAAAAACCCTAAAGTACCCATTGTCCCTAAAGGGGCATTTGTATGGGCATTGCCCTTAAAAGGACATTCAGCTCTCTTACTGCCCTTAAAAGGGCAATCAGCTCTTTTCCAGCCCATTAATTCCCTAATCCCAAAAATAAAAAAAAATCCTAACACTAAACCCCAAATAGGTACTCACCATTCCTGAAGTCCGGCTGAGAAGGTCTTCTAGGTGGCTCCATCATCTACTATCTTCATCCGGAGCAAAGGCGTCACAGAGCTGGCTTCCCCCGATGCGTGGATCCTCAGTGGCTGTCCTCGGTGGCGATGGTCCTCAGCGGCATGGAGGCTCCTCTTTATACTATCGTCCGGCGCACACTGAAGATTGAATATTTATTGGGGTACCTTGCATTCCTATTGGCTGAAGTTTTGAAATCAGCCAATAGGATGAGAGCTACTAAAATCTTATTGGCTAATTTGAACAACCATTAGGATTTCAGTAGCTCTAATTCTATTGGCTGATTTAAAAATTTCAGCCAATAGGAATGCAAGGTACCCCAAATTGATTGCGGTACCTTGCATTCAATCTTTAATGTACGATGGACATCAGATGAAGGGGAGCCTCCATTTTGCCAAGGACTACCGCCGTTGAGGACTGCTGCAGAGGACAGCAGCTGAGGATCCACTCCTCGGGGAAGACAGCTCCGTGCCACCGGTGAGGACTGCCGCTGAGGATCCACAGCTCCGCACCTCCACTCCACACCGCCTTCGCTCCAGATGAAGATAGACGATGATGGAGCCGTCTGAAAGAAGACCTTCTCCGCCAGAACGGTAAGTACCTATTTGGGGCTTAGTGTTAGAATTTTTTTATTTTTTTTTATTTTTAAGATTAGGGATTTAATGTGCTGGAAAAGAGCTGATTGCCCTTTTAAGGGCAGTGAAAGAGCTGAATGCCCTTTTAAGGGTAATTCCCATACAAATGCCCCTTTAGGGGCAATGGGTAGTTTAGTTTTTTTTTAGTGTTAGTTTTTTTATTTGGGGGGTTTGGTGGGTGGGGTTTTTTTTACTGTTGGGGTAATTGGTCATTTGTTTAGGTAAAAGTGCTTTTTAACTTAGGGCAATGCCCTACAAAAGCCATTTTAAGGGCTATTGGTAGTTTAGTATTAAATTAGGGGGTGTTTTTATGTTGGGGGGATTTTATTTTTATAGGGGTATTAGTTTAGGTTTAATTTTTTTATTTTGGATAGCTTTGTTTATTTTCTTCTGTAATTTTACATTTTTTTATTTTTTGTAATTTTAGTTTTGGGGGTTGTAGTTTTTTTAAAAAATAGACTGCCCTCTGGGCAGGCTTATCGACTAGTTAAACATAAAATAGTTGTGGGACAGTAGGAACTCCAAACAATCACATAAGAACATCATGACATCATCCTGCACAGTCGCCTCCCTATCCAAAAAATACAGCCTGTATACACAACTGAAGTGGTATACAAGAATACAGAGATTCTATGTCAACAACAGTATAACTTTCTTTCCATTTAATCCCATTGATATAATTTAAAAGATGATTAGAATCTCTTAAATAACTATACAGTTTTACTACTATGGGTTGTAAAATAGAGTCGACCCATTCGGACATATTTTCCAGTAGTGAGCCAATCCCAGACACTATTGGTCTGCCAGGCGGTTTAGTTAAGTTTTATGTATTAATTTAATACTTTGGTCTCTTAAGTAGAATGAAGAGTGAGCAGATATACTTTAATGTTAACTTTACATAACTGCAGCTTGTACTTTACTGCCTATCTGGTTTGAGTGCTGGTCACTAGGTAAACAGTGTTCCCCAAGTCACTTCTCCTCATTTTGGCTAAGATCAAGTGTAGTGTCGACTCCCTATAGGGTTGGGGGAGTTAAGAAAACACTGGTCTGATGCCTTAAGATTGGAGAGTATAAAGCACAGGGTCCTTATAATGCTTCCTCCTAGAAAGTTTCCTAGGAGGACTCGAGTAAGCCTTGAGCAATCCAAAGAGGATTGGATCAAAAAACCTTTATAACAAAATAGCAGCACTTCAATTGATAGAGAGAATAGAACTATTATTAATAGTTTTAACAGAACCCTTTTAGAGTGATATATAGGATTGGTCTAACAATGCCATACTTTTTATGAAACTGAAAATACGCACTCTAAAATTTCACTGAGTAAAATAAAAAAACGGAAATTTATGCTTACCTGATAAAATTATTTATTTTACTATATGACGAGTCCACGGATTTCATCCTTACTTATGGGATATCGCCTCCAGGTCAGCAGGAGGAGGCAAAGAACTCCACAGCAGAGCTGCATAAATAGCTCCTCCCTTCCCCCCCAACCCAGTCATTCAACCGAAGTTAGGAAGAGAAAGGAAAAGCCAAGGAGCAGAGGTGACTGAAGTTAAACAAAAATAAAAACCTGTCTTACAAAAAAAACAGGGCGGACCGTGGACTCGTCATATCGTAAAAGAAATAAATTTATCAGGTAAGCATAAATTTTCTTTTCTTTTACAAGATATGACAAATCCACGGATTTCATCCTTACTTATGGGATACAATACCAAAGCTATAGGACACGGATGAAAGGGAGGGACAAGACAGGAACCTAAACAGAAGGCACCACTGCTTGAAGAACCTTTCTCCCAAAAACAGCCTCAGACGAGGCAAAAGTATAAAATTTGGAAAATTTGGAAAAAGTGTTAAGAGACGACCAACTTGCAGCCTTGCAAATCTGTTCAACGGAAGCATCATTTTAAAATGCCCATGAGGAAGCCACAGCTCTAGTAAAATGAGCCATAATTCATTCAGGAGGCTGCTGTCCAGCAGTCTCATATGCAACACTGATGATACTCTTCAGCCAAAAAGAAAGAGAGGTAGCCGTAGCTTTCTCACCTCTACGTTTCCCAGAAAAAACAACAAATAATGAAGATGTTTGACGAAAATTCTTAGTCGCCTGCAAGTAGAACTTCAAGGCACGGACTACGTCCAAATTATGTAACTGACGCTCCTTCTTAGAGGAAGGGTTAGGACACAAGGAAGGAACAACAATTTCCTGATTAATATTCTTGTTAGAAACAACCTTAGGAAGAAACCGAGGTTTGGTGCGCAACACCACCTTATCAGAATGGAAAATAAGAAGAAGAATCACATTGTAATGCCGAAAGCTCAGAAACTCTGCAAGCAGAAGAAATAGCAACCAGAAATAAAACTTTCCAAGATAATAACTTAATATCTATGGAATGCATAGGTTCAAATGGAACCCCTTGAAGAACATTAAGAATTAAATTCAAACTCCAAGGAGGAGCAATTGATCTAAACACAGGCCTGATCCCAGTCAGAGCCTGACAAAAGGACTGAACATCCGGAACATCTGCCAGACGTTTGTGTAGCAAAATAGACAGAGC
Organism: Bombina bombina; assembly: GCF_027579735.1. Classification (NCBI taxonomy): domain Eukaryota; kingdom Metazoa; phylum Chordata; class Amphibia; order Anura; family Bombinatoridae; genus Bombina; species Bombina bombina. The sequence continues at coordinate 178,687,535 of NC_069507.1, forward strand.
AGAAATCTGTCCCTTTAAGAAACTTGCTGATAACCCCTTCTCCAATCCTTCTTGGAGAAAGGACAAAATCCTAGGAATCCTAATCTTAATCCATGAGTAACTCCTGGATTTGCACCAATAAAGATATTTACGCCATATCTTATGGTAAATCTTTCTAGTAACAGGCTTACGTGCCTGAATCAAGGTATCAATGAACGAATCCGAGAACCCTCGCTTAGATAAAATCAAGCATTCAATCTCCAAGCAGTCAGCTGCAGAGAAAATAGATTTGGATGGTGGAAGGGTCCCTGAATGAGAAGGTCCTGCCTCAATGGAAGCTTCCATGGTGGCAGAGATGACATGTCCATCAGATCGGCATACCAAGTCCTGCAATGCCACGCAGAAGCGATGAGAATCACTGAAGCCCTCTCCTGTTTGACTCGAGCAATCACCCGAGGGAGGAGAGCAAACGGTGGAAACACATAAGCTAGGTTGAACGACCAAGGCACTGCAAAGGCATCTATCAGTTTGGCCTGAGGATCCCTGGACCTGGATCCGTATCTTGGGAGCTTGGCATTCTGACGAGATGCCATAAGATCCAGCTCCGGTCTGCCCCATCTGAGAGTCAGGATGGCAAAGACCTCCGGATGGAGTTCCCATTCACCCGGATGAAACGTCTGTCTGCTCAAAAAATCTGCTTCCCAGTTGTCCACTCCTGGGATGTAGATTGCTGACAGATAACCAGAGTGAGCCTCCACCCACCGAATTATCTTGGATACTTCTGTCATCACTAAGGAACTCCTTGTTCCTCCCTGATGATTGATGTAAGCCACAGTTGTGATGTTGTCCGACTGAAATCGGATGAATTTGGCCGAAGCCAACTGAGGCCAAGCCTGAAGCGCATTGAATATTGCTCTCAACTCCAGAATATTGATTGAAAGTAGAGACTCCGACCGAGTCCACACACCCTGAGCCTTCAGGGAATTCCAGACTGATCCCCATCCTAGTAGACTGGCGTCCATTGTTACTATCACCCATGTGGGTCTACGGAAGCACGTCCCTTGGGACAGATGATCCGGCAACAACCACCAAAGAAGAGAGTCCCTTGTCTCCTGATCCAGATCTATAAGGGGGAGACAAATCTGCACAATCCCCATTCCACTGTCTGAGCATGCTCAGTTGTAGAGGTCTGAGATGAAAATGAGCAAATGGAATGATGTCCATTGCCGCCACCATCAATCCAATTACCTCCATGCACTGAGCCACTGATGGCAGAGGATTGAACTGAAGGGATCAGCATGTATTCAGAATCCTTAGCTTTCTGACCTCCGTCAAAAATATTTTCATGGATACAGAGTCTATTAGAGTTCCCAGGAAAGGAACCATTGTCTGTGGAATTAGTGAACTCTTTTCTAGATTCACCTTCCACCCGTGAGTCCTTAGAAAAGATAGAACAATGTCGGTATGAGACTTTGTCAGCTGATAAGACGACGTTTGGATTAGAATATCGTCCAGATAAGGCACCACTGCAATGCCCCATGGCCTGAGAACCACCAGCAGAGACCCTAGAACCTTCGTGAAGATCCTGGGTGCCGTGGCCAGCCCGAAAGGAAGAGCCACAAACTGAAAATGTTTGTCCAGGAAGGCAAACCTTAGGAACTGGTGATGATCTTTGTGGATAGGAATATGAAGATATGCATCCTTTATGTCCACGGTAGTCATAAATTGACCCTCCTGGATCAATGGAAGAATTGTCCGAATCGTCTCCATCTTGAAGGATGGGACTCTGAGAAATTTGTTTAGACTCTTGAGATCTAAAATGGGTCGGAACGTTCCCTCTTTTTTGGGAACCACGAAAATGTTTGAGTAAAACCCCTGCCCCTGTTCCTGTTTTGGAACGGGAAAAATTACTCCCATAGTAGAGAGGTCTTTTACACAACGTAAGAACGCCTCTCTTTTTATCTGGTCTACAGACAATCATGAAAGAAGAAACCTTCCCCTTGGGAAGGCATTTTTGAACTCCAACTGATACCCTTGAGACACAATTTCTAGTGTCCAGGGATCCTGAACGTCTCTTATCCAAGCCTGGACAAAGAGAGAAAGTCTGCCCCCTACTAGATCTGGTCCCGGATCGGGGGCCATCCCTTCATGCCGTCTTGGGAGCAGCAGCGAGCTTCTTGGGTTGTTTACCCTTTTTCCAAGCCTGGTATGGTCTCCAGGCGGACTTGACTTGTGCAAAATTCCCTTCCTGTTTAGTGGAAGAGGAAGAGGGGACTCCCTTGAAATTTCGAAAGAAACGAAAATTACTCTGTCTACCCCTCTGCTTAGATGTTTTATCTTGAGGTAGGAGGTGACCCTTACCTTCCGTAATGTCAGAAATTATCTCTTTCAAGTCAGGCCCGAATAGGGTCTTTCCCTTGAAAGGAATAGCCAAAACTTTGGATTTAGAGGACACCTCCGCAGACCAAGATTTTAACCATAAGGCTCTGCGCGCTAGAATAGAAAATTCTGCATTCTTAGCCGCCAATGTGGCGATCTGAAAGGCGGCATCCGTAACAAAAGAATTAGCCAGCTTAAGGGCCTTAATTCTATCCATTATTTCCTCTAAAGAAGTCTCAGTCTTAAGAGACTCTTCTAAGGCATCAAACCAAAAGGCAGCCGCAGTTGTGACTGGTAAAATGCAGGCCATCGGTTGTAATAGAAACCCTTGATGAACAAATAGCTTTTTTAGATGACCCTCCAACTTTTTATCCATAGGGTCTTTGAAAGCACAACTCTCCTCAATAGGAATAGTCATACGCTTAGCCAGGGTAGAAATAGCTCCCTCCACCTTAGGGATCGTTTGCCAAGAGTCCCGAACGGTGTCATGTATAGGGTACATTTTCTTATAAATAGGAGAAGGTGAGAACGGGATACCCGGGCTTTCCCATTCCCTAGTAATAATTTCCGAAATTCTCTTAGGAACTGGAAAACCATCAGAATAAGATGGAACCTGTAAATACTTGTCCATCTTACACAATTTTTCTGGAGGGACCACAATAGAGTCACAGTTGTCCAGAGTCATCAAAACCTCCCGCAGTAACAGGCAAAGGTGTTCAAGCTTAAATCTGAAGGACATCACGTCCAAATCTGTCTGGGGTAATGCACTACCTGAGTCAGACAGTTCCCCTTCAGACAGAGCCTCCCTACCCCCCCCCCCCCTTCAGAGCCCTGGGAGGGTACATCGGAGATCGCCATCAAAGAATCAGAAGTTGCATGGACCACCTGGGTCTCTTTTCTACTATGTTTGCCCTGTAATACAGGCAACTTAGATAAAACTTCTGTAAGAGTGGATGACATAACTGCAGCCATATCCTGCAGAGTAAATGACGCAGACGCCGTTGAAGAACATGGTGTTACTTGCGCGGGCATTAAAGGCTGTGACACTTTGGGAGAAAGTTGCGGCATACCCTGAATCTCATCAGTCTGTGGACATTCATTAGGCATATCTTTATTAAAGAAAATTTGCTCTCTACACTGTAAGGGCCTCTCAATACATGGAGGACAAAGTGTAACTGGGGGTTCCACACTGGCATCTAAACACATAGGGCATGTACTTTGTTCAAGTTCATCCATGATAACAGAACAAACAAAGCAATCTTGGTAAATTCACAGATAATATATTATACAGAAAAAATAAAGTACTGTGTCTTTAAATAATAAAGTCTGCTACTATCCGATAAGCAAATAAGTAGATTTACTACGCTTGCTCCTGAGCTCGTTAGGCTTTTTACCAAAAAAGAAAAAAGGACATTATCTCTAAAAAAACAAAGAAAATACACAGAGACTTAAATATAGCAACTCAAAATAAGGAAAAAGCTAGTACTAGCAACGAAACATGTAAGGAGAACACTATACCACATACAGAAGAAGAGTGGATCACAGTAGCTCCAAGGGGGATTAAAAATAAAAACAAAGATGGAAATAGAAATCCACATACACAGTGGACAAATACTGATTATAACAATCACAATTTTAGAAATTATAATAGAAATGAAAATGAATTTCATAATAGACACTACCAAAATAGAGAAAGGTACCATATAAATCCTCCAAACTATAGGGACTACAATAGAGAAGTGCCCAGAGGATTCGATAGATCCCGTGATACTAGAAATTGGGATCAGGTACAATATCAATCTAACAAACCCTCACAAGATAGATATTATTCAAACTATTATACACATCAGTACCAACAAAATGAGAATCAATTCAGATATGGACACCCGAGAGGGAGGTCACCATTTTTTTCAACAAGAAGAGAAGGGTTTAGAGGTAGGTCACCTCCACATTTTAATAATGGATATGATAATAGATTGCCATCTTATGAGGAAAGACATACCCCACACTATGGACATAAATAGGGTTATAAGAACACACAATATTCAATACAACATAGGGATAATCGGGACAGATTCCCTCAGAGAAACTCATACAATGGGGGACCGAGACAGTATTGGAGTAATACTTATACACCCACTGCAAATAGATTTGAACCCCTTAATGACGACACTGCTAATAACATCACCCTCGAAACTCCAAGACAAACACACAATGCCACATTGGATATTACAGATGGCCAAAATAATCAGCACCATTTTTTAGGGGAAGGAAACCTGTTAATAACAGATCGAAACAAACAACACAAAAGAAAGAACACAGTACAAGACACAGGAGAATCCCCAAACGTAAAAAGAAAAACAATAAAGGGACAAGAGCAGGGTTAAAAATACAACAAAAGAGAGAAAAGAACATACAGAGATCTAAGGAACAACAGATCACCGAATTAAAAATTACCCCTCCACCAGTGATCAGGACAATAAAGGAATATATAATTTGAGTGATACCAAATTGAATCCGAAAGACATTGAGGTACTTACCCTGGGTCTTTCCTATGATCCATCCAGGGGTCTGGATAAATTCCAGACATATACACATGTGAAACAACTGGTCAGGAAACTTACCTTAAAAAGATTTTTCTGTAAATCTGCTTTGGAAAAATTAAATTTCCATCAAAAAGAATAACAGTAATAACACTGAAAGAGACACAGAGAATAGCCTTCCACCAAAGGCAATTTATACAAATCTGAAACCGAAATCTACGTTTTTCCCTGTCTCACATAAGGGACCACAAATCGAGACATTCGAAAACATAGTATGTAACGAAATTAAGAGGCTTAAAAACACACAAATTAAAAAATTTCATCATAACCTAACTAAAGCACAAACAGATGTTATAAACATATTGGAGATGAATAAGGATATAATAGTGAAATCAGCCGACAAGGGAGGCGGTATTGTAATTTTAAATAAAGAAGATTACAATACCGAATGTGATAGAATTTTAGGGGACACAGACACCTACAAAATCCTAAAGAAAGATCCCACAGAGGTCTTTAAAAGAGATTTGGACAGTATGCTGCTCTCTGTAAAAAAGAAAGGAATAATCAGCACACAAGAATACAGGTATATCTCTACATCACACCCTAGAATACCTGTATTCTATTACCTACCGAAGATACATAAGAGGCTGGTGAATCCACCAGGGAGGCCCATAATATCGGGCATAGGGTCTATAACTTGCAATCTGTTCGAATATATTGATAAAAGACTCCAAAAGTATGTGAAAGATCTCCCATCATATCTAAAAGATTCAACTACAGTATTAAATTTACTTAATAATCTAGAATGGAAGGATAATTATATCCTAGCCACATGTGATGTCACCGCTCTCTATACGAGTATCCCTCATGATCTAGGTATAGAAGCGGTAAGACATTTTTTGGATAAGGATGGTGAAATAAGTACAGATCAAAAAGAGTTTATTCTGGATGGTATTGTCTACATACTAACACATAACTATTTCCACAATAGAGGTAAATTCTATAATCAGATATGTGGAACGGCGATGGGGACCAGGTTTGCGCCTAGCTATGCTAACCTTTACATGGGAGTATGGGAGGGCATCTTTTGGGACTCCTGTCCAGCAGGCGCAGACCTGGTCCTCTACAAGCGTTACATAGACGATATCCTAATAGTTTGGAGAGGATCCGTTGAGGACCTCCAACACACTATAAATGTGATGAACAATAATACAAAAAACCTGAAGTTGACGTATGAACTCAGTAAAACAAATATCCATTTTTTAGATCTAAATATCAGCATTGAAAAGGGACAAGTTCTAACTTCAACCTATTTTAAAACAGTAGACTGTAGAAACTATATTCACCAAACGAGTTGCCATCATCATAGATGGAAGTCAAATATACCAAAAGGACAACTCATGAGAATAAGGAAAAACTGCTCCGACCCTAGTAAATGGAAGGAGCAGTCACAAATTCTCAAAGAGAGGTTTATAGAAAGGGGCTATGAAGCAAACACTATTGATAAAACAATTTTGGAGGTTGAAAATATGGACAGAGAGTCCATGCTGATATATAAAGAGAAAAAACAAGATGGAGGTAACATGTTAACTGTACCTTTCATTACAGAATATAGTGAAAACAGATTTTTAATAGAAAAAATAATAAAAAAGCACTGGCACTTTCTTAAAGAGGATAGTATTATTGGGAAAGATTTAAGTGAAACACCCAAATTCATCTATCGAAAAACTAAGAACCTTAAAACAATTATCGCCCCGAGTGTACCTAATTTACCCAAAAACAAAACAAGGGATATCTTTGGTAAACAGTTGAAAGGTTTTTTCCCATGCCATTTATGCAAGGCTTGCAAGCATGGCAAAAAAAACTAATACATTTAAATCTATGGTCACGAAGGAAAACTACGTTATGAAAGATACCATTAGATGTCAGGATACAGGTGTAATATACCTAATTGAGTGTGGATGTGGGCTCCAGTACATCGACCAGACATCTAGGAAACAAGATAGAATACAGGAACATCTCCTCCAGATTAAATGGAAGAAAGATGATTTCCCTATATACAAACACTTTAAGGAAACCCACAATGGTAGTAGTGCGAGTTTTAAATACATGGGTATATGTAAACCCATGAAAAATTGGAGAGGAGGGGACTTTGAAAAACAACTTCTAAAAATGGAATCCAAATGGATTTTTAATTTAGATTGTATATTCCCCAAGGGCCTTAATAGTAGTGTGGAAATTTTTCACTTATTATGATACTTCTCGCACGAAGTGTATAGAATCCAAAGATACAGAACACTACACTACCAATAATAGGCCCACTTTTTGATCTGGAAGTCATCTATCCACTCACTTATCCTACAGTTACAGTCAACATAGAGGTACCTGGAATACCTTGAGTACTATTTACCTGTACCACGTTTGGTTTCTTTAATTTTAGAATATCATGGGAGATCCTTAAAATGAGTCTGCATTTTATACCAAGTTGATTGTAGACTGGTTTATATGTAGTTTATCATCTAAGGTGAACTTAAACGTCTAAAGTTCTTATATGTATTATGCAATTTTAGATATTTTTAGATATTTTTATAGTTACCCCCTAGAATTTTAATTTTTAGACTCCAACAAGCCTCACTGAAACAAAGTATTCTTTTATGCACAGTATTTGTAATTACGATTTGTATAATTATAATAGATGGTTGTAATTATACCATTTTTTATACCCTATTCCCTAACTGAGTTTTTATCAAGTTATAAATTTATATATATTATTGATTTTATATACATTATATGTTTATTTATTAATTTTTTACATCAATTTTTTACATCTATTTTCGTTTCTTGGTGATATAGCCATATGTAGGCTGCCATTATTTAAAGATCTGTTTTTAAGCAATTTGTTTTTTATTAAATTTCAAAATTCGATTTCTAAGATCTGAGCCTTGGTATCTACCATTTATACTTTTAACATTTAATATAGTGAGATTTATTTTACACACTACCAAAACGACCGGTAAGATTATAACATTGTTTACCCGTTTTCCGGAAGTTACCATGGTAACATTAGTAGGAATAAAGGTTTACCTAATTCCGGAAGTCAATACATATAGCATTGCAAGACTTCCGGCCATAAAACTGATAACCTTCCGAAGGGGCTCTGGTATGGTGGAAAACCGGAAGTGACGGTAAAGGATGTGACACGAAACCAGGTCACTTACGTTTACGTATTGCCAACCAGGCTAAATCTCTGAAGGCAGAAGTAAATAACGCCACTACAATATCTCCTATTACCATTTCCGGGCTACACATGATACTATACGGCTCCAAAGGTAAAATGTTTGGTGCGAAATTCCAGCAAATCACATTGGCTGGTTATTATTATAAAAGGTATGTGAATACAACAAGCCGATATCAGTCTTGAAAAAGGTCAGAGGAGAGGACCGAAACGCGTATTACCTACCTATTCACTTGTTTTTAGCTTTATTGCACCATATATTTTTAATCTTATTTTAGGGCTTTGGATACATTTGCGGATTGCACTCGAGAATCTCCCTAAGAAGAGGTTTTTATCTGATTATCAAGTTGGAAATAAGATTTAGGACCTCTTTCTTTTCCAATCCTTTGGATTAAAACTAAAGGGATTATCTACAAACCTCTGGATATACACTATTATAGGAAATAAACTATAACTTTCAGCAACTCTTAGTGAATAACTCCACTACAGGGTAGACATGTGCACCGCTAAAAAATTCGGTTCGTTTTCGGTTCGGATCGATTCGGACTTTTAGAATTTCGTTTCGGATCGAATCTGATTCGGCAAAATTTGAATAAATTCGTTTCGGATTTATTCGGATCCGAATAAATTCGTTTCGGATTTATTCGGATTCGGCTGAATTCGGTTCTATTCCGTTCCGAAATTCGGTATGTTTTTAGTACACTAACACCCATTTAGTACACTAAGTCACTAACACCCATAAACTACCTATGAACCACTAAACCGAGGCCCCCCCACATCGCAAACCCTATAATAACATTATTTAACCCCTAATCTGCCGATCGGATATCGCCGCCGCCTACATTATAGCTATTAACCCCTAATCTGCTGTCCCTAACACCGCCGACCCCTACATTATAGTTATTAACCCCTAATCTGCCTCCCCCAACGTCGCCGCAATCTAACTACAAGTATTAACCCCTAATCTGCCGACCCGATATCGCCGCCGCCTACATTATAGCTATTAACCCCTAATCTGCTGTCCCTAACACCGCCGACCCCTACATTATAGTTATTAACCCCTAATCTGCCTCCCCCAACGTTGCCGCAATCTAACTACAAGTATTAACCCCTAATCTGCCGACCGAATATCGCCGCCGCCTACATTATAGCTATTAACCCCTAACCTGCTGTCCCTAACACCGCCGACCCCTACATTATAGTTATTAACCCCTAATCTGCCTCCCCCCAACGTCGCCGCAATCTAACTACAAGTATTAACCCCTAATCTGCCGACCGCAAATCGCCGCCACTATAATAAATGTATTAACCCCTAAACCGCCGCACTCCCGCCTCGCAAACACTATAATACATTTTATTAACCCCTAATCTGCCCTCCCTAACATCGCCGCCACCTACCTACAATTATTAACCCCTAATCTCCCGCCCCCATCGTCGCCGCTACTATAATAAGGTTATTAACCCCTAAACCTAAATCTAACCCTAACACTAACACCCCCTAACTTAAATATAATTTAAATAAAACGAAATAAGTTTACTATAGTTAAATAAATGAATCCTATTTAAAACTAAAGACTTACCTGTAAAATAAACCCTAAGATAGCTGCAATATAACTAATAGTTACATTGTAGCTATTTTAGGATTTATTTTTATTTTACAGGCAACTTTGTATTTATTTTAACTAGGTACAATAGTTATTAAATAGTTATTAACTATTTAATAACTACCTAGCTAAAATAAATACAAATTTACCTGTAAAATAAATCCTAACCTAAGTTACACTAACACCTAACACTACACTATCATTAAATTAACTAAATAAATGAATCATATTTAAAACAAAATACTTACCTGTAAAATAAACCCTAATATAGCTGCAATATAACTAATAGTTACATTGTAGCTATTTTAGCATTTATATTTATTTTACAGGCAACTTTGCATTTATTTTAACTAGGTACAAAAGCTATTAAATAGTTATTGACTAATTAATAGCTACCTAGTTAAAATAATTACAAAATTACCTGTAAAATAAATCCTAACCTAAGTTACAATTAAACCTAACACTACACTGTCATTAAATAAATTAACTACAAGTACCTACAATTATCTACAATTAAATAAACTAAAGTACAAAACCCCCCCACTAAATTACAAAAAAAAACAAACACTAAATTACAAAAAATAAAAAAATATTACAAGAATTTTAAACTAATTACACCTAATCTAAGCCCCCTAATAAAATAACAAAGCCCCCCAAAATAAAAAAAATGCCCTACCCTATACTAAATTACAAAAGTTAACAGCTCTATTACCTTACCAGCCCTGAACAGGGCCCTTTGCGGGGCATGCCCCAAAGAAAACAGCTCTTTTGCCTGTAAAAAAAAAAACACAATCCCCCCCCCACATTACAACCCACCACCCACATACCCCTACTCTAACCCAAACCCCCCTTAAATAAACCTAACACTACCCCCCTGAAGATCTCCCTACCTTGAGTCGTGTTCACCCAGCCGGGCCGAAGTCTTCATCCGATGGGGCAGAAGAGGACATCCAGACCGGCAGAAGTCTTCATCCAAGCTGGGCAAGAAGAGGTCTTCCATCCATCATACAAGTACCAAAATACAAACAAACACTAAATTACAAAAAATAATAAAATATTACAATAATTTTAAACTAATTACACCTAATCTAAGCCCCCTACTAGCTATTAATATAGCTTCAATATAACTAATAGTTACATTGTAGCTATTTTAGGATTTATATTTATTTTACAGGCAACTTTGTATTTAGTTTAACTAGGTACAATAGCTATTAAATAGTTAATAACTATTTAATAACTACCTAGCTAAAATAAATACAAATTTACCTGTAAAATAAATCATAACCTAAGTTACAATTACACCTAACACTACACTATCATTAAATTAACTAAATAAATGAATCCTATATAAAACTAAAGACTTACCTGTAAAATAAACCCTAATATAGCTGCAATATAACTAATAGTTACATTGTAGCTATTTTAGCATTTATATTTATTGTACAGGCAACTTTGTATTTATTTTAACTAGGTACAATAGCTATTAAATAGATATTTACTGTTTAATAGCTACCTAGTTAAAATAATTACAAAATTACCTGTAATATAAATCCTAACCTAAGTTACAATTAAACCTAACACTACACTATCATTAAATAAATTAACTACAAGTACCTACAATTAAATACAATTAAAAAACTAAACTAAAGTACAACCCCCCCCACTAAATTACAAAAAATAAAAAAATATTACAAGAATTTTAAACTAATTACACCTAATCTAAGCCCCCTAATAAAATAACAAAGCCCCCCAAAATAAAAAAAATGCCCTACCCTATACTAAATTACAAAAGTTAACCGCTCTATTACCTTACCAGCCCTGAACAGGGCCTTTTGCGGGGAATGCCCCAAAGAAAACAGCTCTTTTGCCTGTAAAAAAAAACACAATCCCCCCCCCCCACATTACAACCCACCACCCACATACCCCTACTCTAACCCAAACCCCCCTTAAATAAACCTAACACTACCCCCCTGAAGATCTCCCTACCTTGAGTCGTGTTCACCCAGCCGGGCCGAAGTCTTCATCCGATGGGGCAGAAGAGGACATCCAGACTGGCAGAAGTCTTCATCCAAGCGGGGCAAGAAGAGGTCTTCCATCCATCAGAAAAGTACAAAAAAACAAACAAACACTAAATTAGCAAAAATAATAAAATATTGCAATAATTTTAAACTAATTACACCTAATCTAAGCCCCCTACTAGCTATTAATATAGCTACAATATAACTAATAGTTACATTGTAGCTATTTTAGGATTTATATTTATTTTACAGGCAACTTTGTATTTATTTTAACTAGGTACAATAGCTATTAAATAGTTAATAACTACCTAGCTAAAATAAATACAAATTTACCTGTAAAATAAACCCTAACCTAAGTTACAATTACACCTAACACTACACTGTCATTAAATTAATTAAATAAATTAATCCTATATAAAACTAAATACTTACCTGTAAAATAAACCCTAACATAGCTACAATATAACTAATAGTTACATTGTAGCTATTTTAGCATTTATATTTATTTTACAGGCAACTTTGTATTTATTTTAACTAGGTACAATAGCTATTAAATAGTTATTGACTAATTAATAGCTACCTAGTTAAAATAATTACAAAATTACCTGTAAAATAAATCCTAACCTAAGTTACTATTAAACCTAACACTACACTATCATTAAATAAATTAACTACAAGTACCTACAATTAAATACAATGAAATAAACTAAACTAAAGTACAAAAAAAAACAAACACTAAATTACAAAAAATAAAAAAAATTACAAGAATTTTAAACTAATTACACCTAATCTAAGCCCCCTAATAAAATAACAAAGCCCCCCAAAATAAAAAAATGCCCTACCCTATACTAAATTACAAAAGTAATCAGCTCTATTACCTTACCAGCCCTTAAAAGGGCCTTTTGCGGGGGCATGCCCCAAAGAAAACAGCTCTTTTGCCTGTAAAAAAAAACACAATACCCCCCCCCACATTACAACCCACCACCCACATACCCCTACTCTAACCCAAACCCCCCTTAAATAAACCTAACACTACCCCCCTGAAGATCTCTCTACCGTGTCTTCACCCAGCGGGCCGAAGTCTTCATCCGATGGGGCAGAAGAGGACATCCAGACCGGCAGAAGTCTTCATCCAAGCGGGGCAAGAAGAGGTCTTCCATCCATCAGAAGTCTTGATCCAGGCGGCATCTTCTCTGTTCATCCATCCGGAGCGGAGCGGCAGCATCCTGAAGACATCCCACGCAGAGCATCCTCTTCTTTCTTGATCCGACGACTAGGTGACTGTACCTTTAAGTGACGTCATCCAAGATGGCGTCCCTTGAATTCCGATTGGCTGATAGGATTCTATCAGCCAATCAGAATTAAGGTAGGAAAAATCTGATTGGCTGATTTAATCAGCCAATCAGATTCAAGTTCAATCCGATTGGCTGATCCAATCAGCCAATCAGATTGAGCTCGCATTCTATTGGCTGATCGGAACAGCCAATAGAATGCGAGGTCAATCTGATTGGCTGATTCCATCAGCCAATCGGATTGAACTTGAATCTGATTGGCTGATTAAATCAGCCAATCAGATTTTTCCTACCTTAATTCCGATTGGCTGATAGAATCCTATCAGCCAATCGGAATTCAAGGGACGCCATCTTGGATGACGTCACTTAAAGGTACAGTCACCTAGTCGTCGGATCAAGAAAGAAGAGGATGCTCTGCGTGGGATGTCTTCAGGATGCTGCCGCTCTGCTCCGGATGGATGAACAGAGAAGATGCCGCCTGGATCAAGACTTCTGATGGATGGAAGACCTCTTCTTGCCCCGCTTGGATGAAGACTTCTGCCGGTCTGGATGTCCTCTTCTGCCCCATCGGATGAAGACTTCGGCCCGGCTGGGTGAAGACACGGTAGAGAGATCTTCAGGGGGGTAGTGTTAGGTTTATTTAAGGGGGGTTTGGGTTAGAGTAGGGGTATGTGGGTGGTGGGTTGTAATGTGGGGGGGGGGGATTGTGTTTTTTTTACAGGCAAAAGAGCTGTTTTCTTTGGGGCATGCCCCCGCAAAAGGCCCTTTTAAGGGCTGGTAAGGTAATAGAGCTGATTACTTTTGTAATTTAGTATAGGGTAGGGCATTTTTTTATTTTGGGGGGCTTTGTTATTTTATTAGGGGGCTTAGATTAGGTGTAATTAGTTTAAAATTCTTGTAATTTTTTTTATTTTTTGTAATTTAGTGTTTGTTTTTTTTGTACTTTAGTTTAGTTTATTTCATTGTATTTAATTGTAGGTACTTGTAGTTAATTTATTTAATGATAGTGTAGTGTTAGGTTTAATAGTAACTTAGGTTAGGATTTATTTTACAGGTAATTTTGTAATTATTTTAACTAGGTAGCTATTAATTAGTCAATAACCATTTAATAGCTATTGTACCTAGTTAAAATAAATACAAAGTTGCCTGTAAAATAAATATAAATGCTAAAATAGCTACAATGTAACTATTAGTTATATTGTAGCTATATTAGGGTTTATTTTACAGGTAAGTATTTCGTTTTATATAGGATTAATTTATTTAGTTAATTTAATGACAGTGTAGTGTTAGGTGTAATTGTAACTTAGGTTAGGGTTTATTTTACAGGTAAATTTGTATTTATTTTAGCTAGGTAGTTATTAACTATTTAATAGCTATTGTACCTAGTTAAAATAAATACAAAGTTGCCTGTAAAATAAATATAAATCCTAAAATAGCTACAATGTAACTATTAGTTATATTGTAGCTATATTAATAGCTAGTATGGGGCTTAGATTAGGTGTAATTAGTTTAAAATTATTGTAATATTTTATTATTTTTGCTAATTTAGTGTTTGTTTGTTTTTTTGTACTTTTCTGATGGATGGAAGACCTCTTCTTGCCCCGCTTGGATGAAGACTTCTGCCGGTCTGGATGTCCTCTTCTGCCCCATCGGATGAAGACTTCGGCCCGGCTGGGTGAACACGACTCAAGGTAGGGAGATCTTCAGGGGGGTAGTGTTAGGTTTATTTAAGGGGGGTTTGGGTTAGAGTAGGGGTATGTGGGTGGTGGGTTGTAATGGGGGGGGAGGGATTGTGTTTTTTTTTTACAGGCAAAAGAGCTGTTTTCTTTGGGGCATGCCCCGCAAAGGGCCCTGTTCAGGGCTGGTAAGGTAATAGAGCTGTTAACTTTTGTAATTTAGTATAGGTTAGGGCATTTTTTATTTTGGGGGGCTTTGTTATTTTATTAGGGGGCTTAGATTAGGTGTAATTAGTTTAAAATTCTTGTAATATTTTTTTATTTTTTGTAATTTAGTGGGGGGGGGGTTTGTACTTTAGTTTAGTTTTTTTAATTGCATTTAATTGTAGGTACTTGTAGTTAATTTATTTAATGATAGTGTAGTGTTAGGTTTAATTGTAACTTAGGTTAGGATTTATTTTACAGGTAATTTTGTATTTATTTTAACTAGGTAGCTATTAAATAGTCAATATCTATTTAATAGCTATTGAACCTAGTTAAAATGAATACAAAGTTGCCTGTAAAATAAATATAAATGCTAAAATAGCTACAATGTAACTATTAGTTATATTGCAGCTATATTAGGGTTTATTTTACAGGTAAGTCTTTAGTTTTATATAGGATTCATTTATTTAGTTAATTTAATGATAGTGTAGTGTTAGGTGTAATTGTAACTTAGGTTATGATTTATTTTACAGGTAAATTTGTATTTATTTTAGCTAGGTAGTTATTAAATAGTTATTAACTATTTAATAACTATTGTACCTAGTTAAAATAAATACAAAGTTGCCTGTAAAATACATATAAATCCTAAAATAGCTACAATGTAACTATTAGTTATATTGAAGCTATATTAATAGCTAGTAGGGGGCTTAGATTAGGTGTAATTAGTTTAAAATTATTGTAATATTTTATTATTTTTGGTAATTTAGTGTTTGTTTGTATTTTGGTACTTGTATGATGGATGGAAGACCTCTTCTTGCCCCGCTTGGATGAAGACTTCTGCCGGTCTGGATGTACTCTTCTGCCCCATCGGATGAAGACTTCGGCCCGGCTGGGTGAACACGACTCAAGGTAGGGAGATCTTCAGGGGGGTAGTGTTAGGTTTATTTAAGGGGGGGTTTGGGTTAGAGTAGGGGTATGTGGGTGGTGGGTTGTAATGTGGGGGGGGATTGTGTTTTTTTTTTACAGGCAAAAGAGCTGTTTTCTTTGGGGCATGCCCCGCAAAGGGCCCTGTTCAGGGCTGGTAAGGTAATAGAGCTGTTAACTTTTGTAATTTAGTATAGGGTAGGGCATTTTTTTTTATTTTGGGGGGCTTTGTTATTTTATTAGGGGGCTTAGATTAGGTGTAATTAGTTTAAAATTCTTGTAATATTTTTTTATTTTTTGTAATTTAGTGTTTGTTTTTTTTTTGTAATTTAGTGGGGGGGTTTTGTACTTTAGTTTATTTAATTGTAGATAATTGTAGTTAATTTATTTAATGACAGTGTAGTGTTAGGTTTAATTGTAACTTAGGTTAGGATTTATTTTACAGGTAATTTTGTAATTATTTTAACTAGGTAGCTATTAATTAGTCAATAACTATTTAATAGCTATTGTACCTAGTTAAAATAAATACAAAGTTGTCTGTAAAATAAATATAAATGCTAAAATAGCTACAATGTAACTATTAGTTATATTGCAGCTATATTAGGGTTTATTTTACAGGTAAGTATTTTGTTTTAAATATGATTCATTTATTTAGTTAATTTAATGATAGTGTAGTGTTAGGTGTTAGTGTAACTTAGGTTAGGATTTATTTTACAGGTAAATTTGTATTTATTTTAGCTAGGTAGTTATTAAATAGTTATTAACTATTTAATAACTATTGTACCTAGTTAAAATAAATACAAAGTTGCCTGTAAAATAAAAATAAATGCTAAAATAGCTACAATGTAACTATTAGTTATATTGCAGCTATCTTAGGGTTTATTTTACAGGTAAGTCTTTAGTTTTAAATAGGATTCATTTATTTAATTATAGTAAACTTATTTCGTTTTATTTAAATTATATTTAAGTTAGTGGGTGTTAGTGTTAGTGTTAGACTTAGCTTTAGGGGTTAATAACCTTATTATAGTAGCGGCGACGATGGGGGCGGGAGATTAGGGGTTAATAATTGTAGGTAGGTGGCGGCAATGTTAGGGAGGGCAGATTAGGGGTTAATAAAATGTATTATAGTGTTTGCGAGGCGGGAGTGCGGCGGTTTAGGGGTTAATACATTTATTATAGTGGCGGCGATTTGCGGTCGGCAGATTAGGGGTTAATACTTGTAGTTAGATTGCGGTGACGTTGGGGGGAGGCAGATTAGGGGTTAATAACTATAATGTAGGGGTCGGCGGTGTTAGGGACAGCAGGTTAGGGGTTAATAGCTATAATGTAGGCGGCGGCGATATCGGGTCGGCAGATTAGGGGTTAATACTTATAGTTAGATTGCGGCGACGTTGGGGGAGGCAGATTAGGGGTTAATAACTATAATGTAGGGGTCGGCGGTGTTAGGGACAGCAGGTTAGGGGTTAATAGTTATAATGTAGGCGGCGGCGATATTCGGTCGGCAGATTAGGGGTTAATACTTGTAGTTAGATTGCGGCGACGTTGGGGGAGGCAGATTAGGGGTTAATAACTATAATGTAGGGGTCGGCGGTGTTAGGGACAGCAGATTAGGGGTTAATAGCTATAATGTAGGTGGCGGCGATATCGGGTCGGCAGATTAGGGGTTAATAAAATAATGCAGGTGTCAGCAATAGCGGGGGCGGCAGATTAGGGGTTAATAAGTGTCAGATTAGGGGTGTTTAGAGACTCGGGGTACATGTTAGGGTGTTAGGTGCAGACTTAGTGTTTCCCCATAGGAAACAATGGGGCTGCGGTGTTAGTTTTTTTTCAGCCGAAACTCCCATTGTTTCCTATGGGGAAATGCCGAATTTTAACAAGCTAATTCGGATTTATTCGGAGATACGGCAGCTATTTCGGATTCATTCGGTAGATTCGGAAGTATTTTAATTCGGAAATCCGAATCGATCCGAATCTCCGAATTTACCGAATTTACCGAATTTCCGAATTAATCCGAAACGAACCGCACATGTCTACTACAGGGGTGTAATTACCGAATAACCGAGTAATCGTACCACATTATAACCAGGTGTACACCTGTTTTTTGGCCATTTTTTCATTTTTTATTTATTATTTTTTATTTTTTCTTTCACATCGTTCACACACCTTTTTTCACATTTTTACACATTTTTATACACTTTTCACATATATATTTTTTAACACTTTTTTCATATTTTTATTTTTATTTTTATACACTTGTCACATATACATTTTTTACATTTTTTAACACTTTTTTATTACACAATTTTATTACACAATTTTTCACATGAACACACACCACCTTTTTTACCTCTTATAAACTATTTTTTATATTTTTATATTTATATTTTTAATTTTTTAATTTTTTGTAATTTTTTGTATTTTTATATATTTTCTATTATTTTTTCATCATCTACTCTTTCACCCTACCGTACCTTGGAGTTATCCCCATTGGACACACTAGGATATACTGGATTACATGGGAACTATCTGGACTTAATTTATAACTCAAAGACTCTATCCGGGACATTTTTTAGACATCCGTAAAATCAGTTTATATATTTGTTTTAATTTAATTGTGTTTATATACTCGTGTTTATTAAATTAGGTATACTTTTAAGGTTCTTAGTTATTTTTATCGACTTTACCAGTGCCTATATACCGTACTTTTACACACATGTGGATATCCTACCATCTATAAGTATTTTAACATTTCAATTCTACATAAACATTTCTGTATTAGTCCTTTTTTGTATTAGACATTCTATTGGATTTTTTAGGGTTCTATGAGATTTATGAGGGTCACACTGATCTCCTATTTTAATTAATACCCCGCCTAACACTCCCTATTTAACCTTCTGATCCCACTCTTCAGCCTATAGACTCTTCGTTTAGAGGACTCTTTGGCGCTCCCCCCCTGCATAATTTGATCCAATTACACTTGAGATCCGGTTGGGAGATCTCGCTTTTTTTGGAGGGGCTTGAGTGGATGGCTCTCTTTGGCGCTTGA
The DNA here is from genome assembly GCF_027579735.1 of Bombina bombina. Classification (NCBI taxonomy): domain Eukaryota; kingdom Metazoa; phylum Chordata; class Amphibia; order Anura; family Bombinatoridae; genus Bombina; species Bombina bombina. The sequence goes on from NC_069507.1 coordinate 178,706,435, forward strand.
GATATACATTAGTTATACGGTGACTGAAGTTAAACAAAAATAAAAACCTGTCTTACAAAAAAAACAGGGCGGACCCTGGACTTGTCATATCGTAAAAGAAATAAATTTATCAGGTAAGCATAAATTTTCTTTTCTTTTACAAGATATGACAAATCCACGGATTTCATCCTTACTTATGGGATACAATACCAAAGCTATAGGACACGGATGAAAGGGAGGGACAAGACAGGAACCTAAACGGAAGGCACCACTGCTTGAAGAACCTTTCTCCCAAAAACAGCATCAGACGAGGCAAAAGTATAAAGTTTGGAAAATTGGGAAAAAGTGTGAAGAGACGACCAACTTGCAGCCTTGCAAATCTGTTCAACGGAAGCATCATTTTAAAATGCCCATGAGGAAGCCACAGCTCTAGTAGAATGAGCCATAATTCATTCAGGAGGATGCTGTCCAGCAGTCTCATATGCAACACGGATGATACTCTTCAGCCAAAAAGAAAGAGAGGTAGCCGTAGCTTTCTCACCTCTATGTTTCCCAGAAAAAACAACAAATAATGAAGATGTTTGACGAAACATCAAGGCATGGACTACGTCCAAATTATGTAACTGACGCTCCTTCTTAGAGGAAGGGTTAGGACACAAGGAAGGAACAACAATTTCCTGATTAATATTCTTGTTAGAAACAACCTTAGGAAGAAACCGAGGTTTGGTGCGCAACACCACCTTATCAGAATGGAAAATAAGAAGAAGAATCACATTGTAATGCCGAAAGCTCAGAAACTCTGCAAGCAGAAGAAATAGCAACCAGAAATAAAACTTTCCAAGATAATAACTTAATATCTATAGAATGCATAGGTTCAAATGGAACCCCTTGAAGAACATTAAGAACTAAATTCAAACTCCAAGGAGGAGCAATTGATCTAAACACAGGCCTGATCCCAGTCAGAGCCTGACAAAAGGACTGAACATCCGGAACATCTGCCAGACGTTTGTGTAGCAAAATAGACAGAGCAGAAATCTGTCCCTTTAAGAAACTTGCTGATAACCCCTTCTCCAATCCTTCTTGGAGAAAGGACAAAATCCTAGGAATGCTAATCTTAATCCATGAGTAACTCCTGGATTTGCACCAATAAAGATATTTACGCCATATCTTATGGTAAATCTTTCTAGTAACAGGCTTACATGCCTGAATCAAGGTATCAATGAACGAATCCGAGAACCCTCGCTTAGATAAAATCAAGCATTCAATCTCCAAGCAGTCAGCTGCAGAGAAAATAGATTTGGATGGTGGAAGGGTCCCTGAATGAGAAGGTCCTGCCTCAATGGAAGCTTCCATGGTGGCAGAGATGACATGTCCATCAGATCGGCATACCAAGTCCTGCGATGCCACGCAGAAGCGATGAGAATCACTGAAGCCCTCTCCTGTTTGACTCGAGCAATCACCCGAGGGAGGAGAGCAAACGGTGGAAACACATAAGCTAGGTTGAACGACCAAGGCACTGCCAAGGCATCTATCAGTTTGGCCTGAGGATCCCTGGACCTGGATCCGTATCTTGGGAGCTTGGCATTCTGACGAGATGCCATAAGATCCAGCTCCGGTCTGCCCCATCTGAGAGTCAGGGTGGAAAAGACCTCCGGATGGAGTTCCCATTCACCCGGATGAAATGTCTGTCTGCTCAAAAAATCTGCTTCCCAGTTGTCCACTCCTGGGATGTAGATTGCTGACAGATAACCAGAGTGAGCCTCCACCCACCGAATTATCTTGGATAGTTCTGTCATCACTAAGGAACTCCTTGTTCCTCCCTGATGATTGATGTAAGCCACAGTTGTGATGTTGTCCGACTAAAATCGGATGAATTTGGCCGAAGCCAACTGACGCCAAGCCTGAAGCGCATTGAATATTGCTCTCAACTCCAGAATATTGATTGAAAGTAGAGACTCCGACGGAGTCCACACACCCTGAGCCTTCAGGGAATTCCAGACTGATCCCCATCCTAGTAGACTGGCGTCCATTGTTACTATCACCCATGTGGGTCTACGGAAGCACGTCCCTTGGGACAGATGATCCGGCAACAACCACCAAAGAAGAGAGTCCCTTGTCTCCTGATCCAGATCTATATGAGGAGACAAATCTGCACAATCCCCATTCCACTGTCTGAGCATGCTCAGTTGTAGAGGTCTGAGATGAAAATGAGCAAATGGAATGATGTCCATTGCCACCACCATCAATCCAATTACCTCCATGCACTGAGCCACTGATGGCCGAGGATTGGACTGAAGGGATCAGCATGTATTCAGAATCCTTAGCTTTCTGACCTCCGTCAAAAATATTTTCATGGATACAGAGTCTATTAGAGTTCCCAGGAAAGGAACCATTGTCTGTGGAATTAGTGAACTCTTTTCTAGATTCACCTTCCACCCGTGAGTCCTTAGAAAAGATAGAACAATGTCGGTATGAGACTTTGTCAGCTGATAAGACAACATCTGGATTAGAATATCGTCCAGATAAGGCACCACTGCAATGCCCCGCGGCCTGAGAACCACCAGCAGAGACCCTAGAACCTTTGTGAAGATCCTGGGTGCCGTGGCCAGCCTGAAAGTAAGAGCCACAAACTGAAAATGTTTGTCCAGGAAGGCAAACCTTAGGAACTGGTGATGATCTTTGTGGATAGGAATATGAAGATATGCATCCTTTAAGTCCACGGTAGTCATAAATTGACCCTCCTGGATCAATGGAAGAATTGTCCGAATCGTCTCCATCTTGAAGGATGGGACTCTGAGAAATTTGTTTAGACTCTTGAGATCTAAAATGGGTCGGAACGTTCCCTCTTTTTTGGGAACCACGAAAATGTTTGAGTAAAACCCCTGCCCCTGTTCCTGTTTTGGAACGGGAAAAATTACTCCCATAGTAGAGAGGTCTTTTACACAACGTAAGAACGCCTCTCTTTTTATCTGGTCTACAGACAATCATGAAAGAAGTAACCTTCCCCTTGGGAAGGAATTTTTGAACTCCAACTGATACCCTTGAGAAACAATTTCTAGTGTCCAGGGATCCTGAACGTCTCTTATCCAAGCCTGGACAAAGAGAGAAAGTCTGCCCCCTACTAGATCTGGTCCCGGATCGGGGGCCACCCCTTCATGCCGTCTTGGGAGCAGCAGCGAGCTTCTTGGGTTGTTTACCCTTGTTCCAAGCCTGGTATGGTCTCCAGACGGACTTGACTTGTGCAAAATTCCCTTCCTGTTTAGCGGAAGAGGAAGAGGGGACTCCCTTGAAATTTCGAAAGAAACGAAAATTACTCTGTCTACCCCTCTGCGCGCTAAATATGGCCAAACTGGTGGCAAGATGCCACTTGCCACCAGTTTGGCCATATTTCAGAGCTGCAACATCACTGGAGTGCCCAAAAGCACAAGGTGTGCAATACTCAGAGACATGGCCAAGGTAAGAAAGGCTGAAAGATGACCACCACTGAACAAGACACACAAGCTGAAACGTCAAGACTGGGCCAAGAAATATCTCAAGACTGATTTTTCTAAGGTTTTATGGACTGATGAAATGAGAGTGAGTCTTGATAGGCCAGATGGATGGGCCTGTGGCTGGATTGGTAAAGGGCAGAGAGCTCCAGTCCGACTCAGACGCCAGCAAGGTGGAGGTGGAGTACTGGTTTGGGCTGGTATCATCAAAGATGAGCTTGTGGGGCCTTTTCGGGTTGAGGATGGAGTCAAGCTCAACTCCCAGTCCTACTGCCAGTTTCTGGAAGACACCTTCTTCAAGCAGTGGTACAGGAAGAAGTCTGCATCCTTCAAGAAAAACATGATTTTCATGCAGGACAATGCTCCATCACACGTGTCCAAGTACTCCACAGCATGGCTGGCAAGAAAGGGTATAAAAGAAGAAAATCTAATGACATGGCCTCCTTGTTCACCTGATCTGAACCCCATTGAGAACCTGTGGTCCATCATCAAATGTGAGATTTACAAGGAGGGAAAACAGTACACCTCTCTGAACAGTGTCTGGGAGGCTGTGGTTGCTGCTGCACGCAATGTTGATGGTGAACAGATCAAAACACTGACAGAATCCATGGATGGCAGGCTTTTGAGTGTCCTTGCAAAGAAAGGTGGCTATATTGGTCACTGATTTGTTTTTGTTTTGTTTTTGAATGTCAGAAATGTATATTTGTGAATGTTGAGATGTTATATTGGTTTCACTGGTAAAAATAAATAATTGAAATGGGTATATATTTGTTTTTTGTTAAGTTGCCTAATAATTATGCACAGTAATAGTCACCTGCACACACAGATATCCCCCTAAAATAGCTATAACTAAAAACAAACTAAAAACTACTTCCAAAACTATTCAGCTTTGATATTAATGAGTTTTTTGGGTTCATTGAGAACATGGTTGTTGTTCAATAATAAAATTAATCCTCAAAAATACAACTTGCCTAATAATTCTGCACTCCCTGTAATGCTAACTGATCTGCACTAGGAGTCGCCCTCTGTACATCTTCCATTTTCTTAGATTCCTACAACAACTCAACAGGAGGAGCTGCCCTGACATTTGGTGCACAGTCCACTGGGACACTGCTAAGTTCCCAGACTGTTTTCCTTGGCACTACCTCTGCCTTCACAATTTGTGAGTATAAAATTTAGATCTTATCACATTTGCCCAGTTCTTTATTGGCTACACTAAGGAGGCGCCCTTTTTTCTTGTATTATTCCTCTCCACTCCAGATGGATGAAGAACTTGATCGTACTAAAGGAGCCGGCACCCCTAAAGTGTACACAGAGAACTTTTAAGAAGGCTCAATTTTAACTTACCTCTAGTAAGTGCGATGTTAGGTGTGTATATTTGAGTTGTAATAAATTGATACCGTTAGTTGTGGGTGCGCCTGTCCCTTTTTTGTCTACTTTTCTTAGGATTGGATCAAAGCCCGGAGTCTCCTCTATATGCACTGCCTTCCACTCTCGAAGCACTCAGTTTGTGGGATGTTTATTCTGGATGCCAACCCCCTAATTTTTATTTTTCCTCAGCTATACGGGACTGAGGAGCCTTACACCCCCCACATTAATTTGGCATTTAGCACTTATTAACAATTGATTTTGATTTTTGGCTATGTACTTTTGATTTGTGAATTTTTTTTTTTAATTTGGGTTGGTGCACCTACCCTTAGCACCTTGCATTTTGGAGTCAGGTATGTTCCTTTTAGACTTTCTTGTAGCCTTAGAGGACTAGCTTTGACTGGTCCTCTAAGAGACAAAGCCCTTGGAGTAGGATGACAGATCCCCCAGGGCAAAATATCTTGACCTCCATAGGGTGCATCGGCCGAAAATGGAGGGGAGGGCTGGAGGGGCTGTATTTGAAGTGTTCTTACACAGCACAGACAGAACATTTGCTGAAAAAAAAGAGGTTTCTGTGTTGGAACACTACAAATAATGCCTGTGTAACCTTAGTCTACCGGTACCTACACGACATGCCACTCAATGAAAAGTCTCGCCAGAAAACCTGTAACTAACCTGCAGGGCAGTGATTAGAATATATCGCAAGTAAAACACAGGTTATTCCCAAAAAATGCCCAGCTAAATCCGACCGAACGCTTACATCTACGTCATGTCTGTGATCTACCTTACTAATAAAGACAAAAAACTTCCTATTGAAACTATAGGGGCTATGTCAATACATGTATATATAACTTATGTTTTATATGTTTCCTAATGTACAATACCGTGCTATGTATTTTAAAGTGAATGTAAATTTAGATGATAAAGTGCCCGGTTTTTAAAAATATGGTTAAAAACAGGGGCACTTTAATTCATAAAAATTTACATTTCACTTGTGTTGTGAAAATACATACCTTTTAATCTTCACAGCCGCTCCAGCGATTCCCCCGGTCATCGCAAGCCTCTTCATACGACAGAAATGATGGATCAGTCATCCTCCAATCACGGCTTCCCCCCCCGGGGGAACCAGTGTCTGATTCAACGATGTGATTGGAGCTAGCCGGATTCCTCATTTTAGACCCGGGAAGAGGATTTGCGATGCGCAGAGAAAATGATGCAATGGCTGTCAAGATTAAAAGGTAAGTATTTTCACAACACGAGTGAAATGTAAATTTTGATGAATTAAAGTGCCCCTGTTTTTACTAGAACTGCTTGTGCAATGCCGAATGCCGACAGCGTATGCTGTCTGCATTCAGCAATGTCTGGCGTACATGATACGCTGCAGCGTACGGTATCATGTCCTCCAGACTTTGTTAAATCGGCCCCTATATCTGTTTATATTAAGTGATAGCAAAAATTTAAAAAATTCACCTATATTTTGGGCAAGTTTTTTTTTTAAATCTCCGGTAGTGAAGGGGTTAATATATAAAGGATGAAACCATGATAAAATGTACTTACTACATTCAAGATAGGATTTGCATGTCACTGTAGTAAACTACAGTCTCTGAGAGTTCCTTACTGTAACTGACCCTGCCCATGGAACACCTGTAACTAGGGTTGCCACCTCGGCCATGTTTTTCTGGACACTTATGCGTTACACATACTGCAGGGTAAGCAGGGAGGAACATGTATTGTGCTGTCCAGGATCACTATTCGTGTGCTGTCCAGGTGCGCAATGCATATTGCACGCTGCACACCCTGCAGCATGTGTAACTCATAAGTGTCCAGGAAAAAATGGCCAAGGTGGCAGCCCTACTTGTAACTACGCCTCTGCCCACCCTCTCACCCCCTGTGGAATACACCGCCATAATAAGGTTTCTGGAAATGCCACTGTGCTCAGTAGATATGTGCACAGACAAAAAAATATTAAAGTGTCAAGAAAAAAGAAGTTTGTTTTGCTTCAGACCTACAATGCTTTTCTGGGGGGTAGCTGGTTAGTGGTGGCTATACAAATATGGCTCTTATCATTGGCACACCGTATGTGTTCTGCTAGCTCCCAGTAGTGCATTGTTGCTCTGAAGCTCACTTTAAAGGGCCATAAATAAAGTAGAATTGCATAACCAACAATTACAAATATATATATATATATAAAGTGCAGTTGTACTAGTTCTTCCATTTCCCTGCCACCTGTATCATGTGACAGCCTTCAGCCAATCACAGACTCATATATATATAGTAAACCGGAAAAAGTACACTCCACTGGGAATCTTTTTTCAAATCTTGTCACTTTATTGTGAACGTTTTCGGACCAACAGGTCCGTCCTCAGACAAATAAGTGGAACATGGACCTATTGGTCCGAAAACGTTCACAATAAAGTGACAAGATTTGAAAAAAGTTTCCCAGTGGAGTGCACTTTTTCCGGTTTACTATTTACAAGCTTTTGCTGCACCCTGGGTTGTTGCTACTATACGTCTGGAGTGCGTTCTGTTTTCACTATATATGTATACAGTATATATATATATATATATATATATATATATATATATATATATATATATATATATATATATATATATATACACTATGCACCTTGAACTCTTGTGCATGTTTAGTAGGAGCTGGTGCTTTTGAAACAATCTGCACAATCTGATCATGAAAGCCAATTGGAATTTTTTTTTAATTGCATGTTAATTTGAATCATGAATGTTTCATTTTAACTTTACTGTCCCTTTAACTATGTATTTAACCCTTTAGCAGAGGCTAAACGCTGTTATATCCCTTTAATAATGTGATAATAAAATGCTTTAACACACTACCACATTTTCTTTTTGCACTTTACGTTCCTTTAAGGGCATGTGACACCTTATAGGTTAGAGGAGGCTACTGAAATAAATCGGGGTGTAGAAAACCATAAAACTGCTGCAGAGTTAAAAGCACTTTTTAGAATTGTACATAATAGGGGTCAATTATTTCCTTACGGCATACAAAAACCACCCATCTAATATTAGCTTCATAAGGCACGCTGTGCTTCTTTATATTCATTCACTATCTAATTAAAAAAGATGTGGGTAAAATGATTTATACATTTCTACAGCGGGTCAGCTCATGTCAATGGACCTGCTGAACTGCTGCTTTGTTTTCTCAAATATTTTAAGGGGCAATTAGTTTAAAACACAAAGAAAAACACAAAACAAAGACAACTGGATCGATACAGAAAAGTTTGTGAACATTTCCTTTTCATCTCAGATCTCTTATCAAATAAAGTAAAAATTTCTTTCCTGTTGATACTGCATACAGTTACAATGTTGTAATATTTTTTTGCCTCCAATGTTAAAGGGAACCAAAAAAATGTATTTCATGATTCAGATAGAGCATGACATTTTAAGCAACTTTCTAATTGACTCCTATAATCAAATTTTCTTCATTCTCTTGGTATCTTTATTTGAAATGCAAGAATGTAAGTTTAGATGTCGGCCCATTTTTGGTGAAAAACCTGGGTTGTTCTTGCTGATTGGTGGATAAATTCATCCACCAATAAAAAAGTGCTGTCCAGAGTTCTGAACAAAAAAAATCAGCTTAGATGCCTTCTTTTTAAATAAAGATAGCAAGAGAACAAAGAAAAATTGATAATAGAAGTAAATTAGAAAGTTTCTTAAAATTGCATGCTCTATCTGAATCACAAATAAAAAAATGTGGGTTCAGTTTAATGGATGTTGTCACTGAATATAAAGCAAAGCTTGCAATAAGTATATAACCTTACTTTGAAGTTTAATACGCTGAAAATCTAAACCACCTGCTCCCTATATACTGTAAAAGCCTTAAAAGTTATCAGTTTTTCTTTTTTCCCGGTCAAGATATTTATTTATTTTATTTTTGCAGCCTTTGTATTTATTGTAGAAATTTTTCTCTTGCTTATATATTTGTCAACATAATTCATTTTTATAATGCTGTATAGACACATGTTTATAAAACACAATTTTCTGTCATGCATTTAAAAGAGCTTAAAGTGAATGTAAATTTTGATGCTAAAGTGCCCGGTTTTTAAAACTTTGATTAAAAATAGGGGCACTTTGATTCATCAATATTTTCATTTCACTCCTGTTGTGAAAATAAACTTACTTTTTAATCTTCACAGCAGCTCCAGCTTCCTCCACCTGTTTCAAAGCCTCTTCCTGGGTCTAAAATGAGGTATCTGGCTTCCTCCAATCACAGCAGTGAATCAGACACTGAATCCCCCGGGGGGGAATCTGTGATTGGACGATGATCTATCAATCATTTCTGACATCAGAAATGGCTTGTGAGACCGGAGGAAGCAGCAGCTGCTGTGAAGTTTAAAAGGTAAGTTTTTTGTCCCAACAGGAGTGAAATGTAAATTTTGATGAATTAAAGTGCCCCTGTTTTTAATCAAACTTTTAAAAACCGGGCACTTAAACATCAAAATTTACATTCACTTTAAAAGAAAGTGGCTTGAAAATGAATTTGAAACGCAAAGAAGTGCATTTCAAATACATTAAAGGGATATGAAACCCATTTTTTTCTTTCAGTATTCAGATAGAGCATACCATTTTAAACAACTTTTCAATTTACCTCTATTAGCAAATCTGCTTAATTCTCTTTGTATCCTTTGTTGAAGGAGCAGCAATGCACTACTGAGAGCTAGCTGAACAAATTGGGTGAGCCAATGACAAAAGGCATATATGTGCAGCCACCAATCACCAACTAGCAACCAGTAGCCTTTTGCTTGTGCATAGATATTTGCTGTTCCTGAGCCTACCTAGGTAGCTCTTTCAACAAAGGATACCAAGTGAACAAAAGCAAATTAGATAATCAAAGTAAATTGGAAAGTAGTTAAAAAATTTTTTTAGAGACCTTGCTATTTCAGGAGGCCTGCAGGAGGGAGGGAGGTCATAATAGAAACATAGAAACATAGAATTTGATGGTAGATAAGAACCAAAAAGGCCCATCAAGTCTACCCATATTACATGATACTTTTTCCTTAGGATAGCCTTATGCGTGTCCCAGGCATTTTTAAATTCCTTTACAGTCTTTGTGTTTAACACCTCAAATGGAAGTTTATTCCATAATAGGACGGTGTTGACGCTGGTGGCGAGACTCACACTATAATGGGCCGAAAAACCCTTAGGGACCAGCAATGTACAAGGTACATTGTGGTCCAGTGGCATCACTAGGGGGTTTCTGGGGGGTGCGGACCGCACCAGGTGATACCCTGGGGAGGGGTGACATCAACCCCTAGTGACTCCACTGTGTCTGGCTATGGTTAGCGGTGCTGAGGTTTCAGCACACGTACTGCTACCCCCTGGGAGTGCCATTAGGTGAGAGGGAGCGAATGGGGCAGTAACACACACAGGGAGGTAAAGGGAGGAGGAGAGTACAGATTGCAGTAGCCGATGGTCTATTATTTTTTGCTACCACATTAGATTTCGCTACCAAGGATACTGCCCAAAATCTAACGGGTAGCAAAAAATGATAAAACACCAGCACGTCACCCTTACTGATTCTGGGAGTGGCAGTTTAGTGCATGTATGTGACGTGTTGGGGCTGGACTGTAGAGAGCAGTCCTCTGTGGTGGCAACTACAAGTGACACATGGAACAAAACAGGAGATCTAAAGGTAAGTAAGATTGCAATGGAATGTACCTCTCACGTTAATCTCACTTCTCTTTAAATATCTGTGTGGTGGTAGTGGACCACACCCGAGTGCCATGCTCAGAGGGGGTGGCACTATGAGTTACCACCACTGGTGTGGTCATTAAGGGGTTAAGAAACATTTTTCTTGCACATGGAATCCACCAATTACCTACCAATAGGCCCTGTACGTACAGCCCTTTTAACAAATGAACAAGCAAATGCATGCGTTAAAAATATAGTTGATTTGTTCATGTGATTAAAACCTTTACTCTAAAGGTAATAAAGGCTTTTCTGTAGGTGATAAAGGCTTTAAATTTACAATTTTACATTATACAATGGAGATTCGACAATGTCCTTGTCAGTTAATCAATTTCGGAGTCATCCAATTAGTATGTGAGCTTCATTTTTGTTCTTGACAATTCTGATCCCTTTAAAAAATACATTAAAATATATTTTTTGTGTGCTGCTAGTAGACTATATTATTATTATTATCAGTTATTTGTAGAGCGCCAACAGATTCCGCAGCGCTATAGAACTAGCTATTAACTTTATTTAAAGGGACAGGAAACTCAAAAATGTTCTTTCATGATTTGGATAGAACGTACAATTTTAAACAACTTTCCAATTTACTTCTATTATCAAATTTGCTTCATTCTCTTGTTATCCTTTGCTAAAGCAACAGCATTGCATTATTGGTAGCTAGAGAAACACATCTAGTTAGCCAATCACAAGAGACAAATGTGTGCAGGCACAAATCAGCAGCTCTCTTGTTAACTAACGCCCTCTTGCTGTGAAAAACTATCAAATGCATTCAGATAAGAGGCAGCCTTCAAGGACTTAGAAATTAGCATATGAGCCTTCCTAGATTTAGCTTTCAACTAAGAATAACAAGAGAACAAAGCAAATTTGATGATAAAAGTAAATTATAAAGTGACATGCCCTATCTGAATCATGAACTATTTGATGACCAATGCTGTTCTATTGTTTGTGGACTGCCCATTTATGGATTTTATGAGCACACCACCAATACTGATCACATGGCTAAAATTTCAGCCAATAATAAGCTACAATTAGTTAATATTACCATTTATTCAATCTTTGTTGCACACATTATCATTAAATCAATTTATTTTTAATTATGCAATTGAAGAAATATGAAACAAAAAACAAAAATCTATTGTGATTCAGACAGAGCAGACCATTTTTAAAAAGTTTCAATTTACTTCCAATATCAAATTTGCTTTGTTCCTTTCATATTCTGTGGTGAAGAGATACCTAGGTAGGCATCTGGAGTATTAGATAGCAGGAAATCTTGCTCTTGCAAATAGATAACATTCCTGCAAAACTGCTGCCATATAGTGGGCCGGCTCTTAAGCATACGTCCCTGCTTTTCAACAAAAGAAACCAAGAGAATAAAAAAATGATAATAGAAAGTTATTTAAAATCACATGTTCTAGTCTATCTTAAGCATGAAAGACAAAATTGTGGGTTTCATATCCCTTTAATGTGTGCTAACATTTGTAAATACCAAACAAAAAATGGTATTCATAAACAACCTGGCAACATTTTCTATGGAGAACACTGCAGTGCTAATGTTTTTTTTATATATATACTACACAGATGATGTGGGGGGGTTTTCTTTCATGTAATTAGCAAGAGTCCATGAGCTAGTGACGTATGGGATATACAATCCTACCAGGAGGGGCAAAGTTTCCCAAACCTTAAAATGCCTATAAATACACCCCTCACCACACCCACAAATCAGTTTTACAAACTTTGCCTCCTATGTAGGTGGTGAAGTAAGTTTGTGCTAGATTCTACGTTGATATGCGCTCTGCAGCAGGTTGGAGCCCGGTTTTCCTCTCAGCGTGCAGTGAATGTCAGAGGGATGTGAGGAGAGTATTGCCTATTTGAATGCAGTGATCTCCTTCTATGGGGTCTATTTCATAGGTTCTCTGTTATCGGTCGTAGAGATTCATCTCTTACCTCCCTTTTCAGATCGACGATATACTCTTATATATACCATTACCTCTACTGATTCTCGTTTCAGTACTGGTTTGGCTTTCTACAAACATGTAGATGAGTGTCCTGGGGTAAGTAAGTCTTATTTTCTGTGACACTCTAAGCTATGGTTGGGCACTTTTATATAAAGTTCTAAATATATGTATTCAAACATTTATTTGCCTTGACTCAGGATGTTCAACGTTCCTTATTTCAGACAGTCAGTTTCATTATTTGGGATAATGCATATGAATAATCAATTTTTCTTACCTTAAAATTTTACTTTTTTCCTGTGGGCTGTTAGGCTCGCTGGGGCTGAAAATGCTTCTTTTTATTGCGTCATTTTTGGCGCAGACTTTTTTGGCGCAAAAATTTTCTTTGTCATTTCCGGCGTCATACTTGTCGCCAGAAGTTGCGTCATTTTTTGGACGTTTTTTGCGCCAAAAATGTCGGCGTCACCGGATGTGGCGTCATTTTTGGCGCTTAAAGCATTTCGGCGCCAAATAATGTGGGCGTCTTTTTTTGGCGCCAAAAAATATGGGCGTCTTTATTGTCTCCACATTATTTAAGTCTCATTGCTTATTTGCTTCTGGTTGCTAGAAGCTTGTTCATTTGCATTTTTTCCCATTCCTGAAACTGTCATTTAAGGAATTTGATCAATTTTGCTTTATATGTTGTTTTTTCTATTACATATTGCAAGATGTCTCAGATTGACCCTGAATCAGAAGATACTTCTGGAAAATTGCTGCCTGATGCTGGATCTACCAAAGTTAAGTGTATTTGTTGTAAGCTTGTGGTAACTGTTCCTCCGGCTGTTGTTTGTAATGAATATCATGACAAACTTGTTAATGCAGATAATATTTCCTTTAGTAATGTTCCATTACCTGTTGCTGTTCCATCAACATCTAATATTCAGAGTGTTCCTGTTAACATAAGAGATTTTGTTTCTAAATCTATTAAGAAGGCTATGTCTGTTATTCCTCCTTCCAGTAAACGTAAAAGGTCTTTTAAAACTTCTCATTTTTCAGATGAGTTTTTAAATGAACATCATCATTCTAATTCTGTTTCTGATATTGATTTTTCTGGTTCAGAGGATTCTGTTTCAGAGGTTGATACTGATAAATCTTCATATTTATTCAAAATGGAATTTATTCGTTCTTTACTTAAATAAGTCTTAATTGCATTAGAAATAGAGGAATCCGGTCCTCTTGATACTAAATCTAAACGTTTGAATACTGTTTTTAAACCTCCTGTAGTTATTCCGGAGGTTTTTCCCGTCCCTGATGCTATTTCTGAAGTAATTTCCAGGGAATGGAATAATTTGGGTAATTCATTTACTCCTTCTAAACGGTTTAAGAAATTATATCCTGTGCCATCTGACAGATTAGAGTTTTGGGACAAAATCCCTAAGGTTTATGGGGCTATCTCTACTTTTGCTAAACGTACTACTATTCCTACGGCAGATAGTACTTCCTTTAAGGATCCTTTAGATAGGAAAATTGAATCCTTTCTAAGAAAAGCTTACTTATGTTCAGGTAATCTTCTTAGACCTGCTATATCTTTAGCGGATGTTGCTGCAGCCTCAACTTTCTGGTTGGAAGCTTTAGCACAACAAGTAACAGATCATAATATTCATAGCATTGTTAATCTCCTTCAACATTCTAATAACTTTATTTGTGATGCCATCTTTGATATCATTAGGGTTGATGTCAGGTATATGTCTTTAGCTATTTTAGCTAGAAGAGCTTTATGGCTTAAAACTTGGAATGCTGATATGTCTTCTAAGTCAACTTTGCTTTCCCTTTCTTTCCAGGGTAATAAATTGTTTGGTTCACAGTTGGATTCTATTATTTCAACTGTCACTGGGGGGAAAGGAACTTTTTTACCACAGGATAAAAAATCTAAAGGTAAATTTAGGTCTGCTAATCGTTTTCGTTCCTTTCGTCACAATAAGGAACAAAAACCTGATCCTTCCCCTACAGGAGCGGTATCAGTTTGGAAACCATCTCCAGTCTGGAATAAATCCAAGCCTTTTAGAAAGCCAAAGTCAGCTCCCAAGTCCACATGAAGGTGCGGCCCTCATTCCAGCCCAGCTGGTAGGGGGCAGATTACGTTTTTTCAAAGAAATTTGGATCAATTCGATTCACAATCTTTGGATTCAGAATATTGTTTCACAAGGGTACAGAATAGGTTTCAAGATAAGGCCTCCTGCAAGAAGATTTTTTCTTTCCCGTGTCCCAATAAATCCAGTGAAGGCTCAAGCATTTCTGAAATGTGTTTCAGATCTAGAGTTGGCTGGAGTAATTGTGCCAGTTCCAGTTTTGGAACAGGGGCTGGGGTTTTACTCAAATCTCTTCATTGTACCAAAGAAGGAGAATTCCTTCAGACCAGTTCTGGATTTTAAAAATATTGAATCGTTATGTAAGGATACCAACATTCAAAATGGTAACTATAAGGACTATTCTGCCTTTTGTTCAGCAAGGGCATTATATGTCCACAATAGATTTACAAGATGCATATCTACATATTCCGATTCATCCAGATCACTATCAGTTTCTGAGATTCTCTTTTCTAGACAAGCATTGCCAGTTTGTGGCTCTGCCGTTTGGCCTAGCAACAGCTCCAAGGATTTTTGGACGATATCTTGGTACTTGCTAAGTATTCACATTTAGCAGAATCTCATACGAATCGACTTGTATCGTTTCTTCGAGAACATGGTTGGAGGATCAATTTACCAAAGAGTTCGTTGATTCCTCAGACAAGGGTAACCTTTTTAGGTTTCCAGATAGATTCAGTGTCCATGACTCTGTCACTGACGGACAAGAGACGTCTGAAATTGGTTTCAGCTTGTCGAAACCTTCAGTCTCAATCATTCCCTTCGGGAGCCTTATGTATGGAAATTCTAGGTCTTATGACTGCTGCATCGGACGCGATCCCCTTTGCTCGTTTTCACATGCGACCTCTTCAGCTCTGTATGCTGAACCAGTGGTGCAGGGATTATACAAAGATATCACAATTAATATCTTTAAAACCGATTGTACGACACTCTCTGACGTGGTTTGTTCTGCTGGTGGCTTCAGCATGGCCTCACAGGTTTTGGTATACGGATCTTGTCCGGATGGCTACTTGCCAACCGTGGACTCTTCCGTTAAGACCAGACCTTCTATCGCAAGGTCCTTTTTTCCATCAGGATCTCAAATCCTTAAATTTGAAGGTATGGAGATTGAAAGCTTGATTCTCAGTCATAGAGGTTTCTCTGACTCCGTAATTAATACTATGTTACAGGCTCGTAAATCTGTATCTAGGAAGATATATTATCGAGTCTGGAAGGCTTACATTTCTTGGTGTTCTTCTCATCATTTTTCTTGGCATTCTTTTAGAATTCCTAGAATTTTACAGTTTCTTCAGGATGGTTTGGATAAAGGTTTGTCTGCAAGTTCTTTGAAAGGACAAATCTCTGCTCTTTCTTTTCTTTTTCACAGAACGATTGCTAATCTTCCTGATATTCATTGTTTTGTTCAGGCTCTGGTTCGTATAAAACCTGTCATTAAGTCAATTTCTCCTCCTTGGAGTTTGAATTTGGTTCTGGGGGCTCTTCAAGCTCCTCCGTTTGAACCTATGCATTCGCTGGATATTAAATTACTTTCTTGGAAAGTTTTGTTTCTTTTGGCCATCTCTTCTGCTAGAAGAGTTTCTGAATTATCTGCTCTTTCTTGTGAGTCTCCTTTTCTGATTTTTCATCAGGATAAGGCGGTGTTGCGAACTTCATTTAAATTTTTACCTAAGGTTGTGAATTCTAACAACATTAGTAGAGAAATTGTGGTTCCTTCATTGTGTCCTAATCCTAAGAACTCTAAGGAAAGATCGTTGCATTCTTTGGATGTAGTTAGAGCTTTGAAATATTATGTTGAAGCTACTAAAGATTTCCGAAAGACTTCTAGTCTATTTGTTATCTTTTCTGGTTCTAGGAAAGGTCAGAAGGCTTCTGCCATTTCTTTGGCATCTTGGTTAAAGTCTTTGATTCATCATGCTTATGTTGAGTAGGTTAGAACTCCACCTCAAAGGATTACAGCTCATTCGACTAGGTCAGTCTCTACTTCCTGGGCATTTAGGAATGAAGCTTCGGTTGATCAGATTTGCAAAGCAGCAACTTGGTCTTCTTTGCATACTTTTACTAAATTCTATCATTTTGATGTGTTTTCTTCTTCTGAAGCAGTCTTTGGTAGAAAAGTACTTCAGGCAGCTGTTTCAGTTTGATTCTTCTGCTTATAATTTCAGTTTTTTTCATTATATGATTTAAACTTTGTTTTGGGGTGTGGATTATTTTTCAGCGGAATTGGCTGTCTTTATTTTATCCCTCCCTCTCTAGTGACTCTTGCGTGGAAGTTCCACATCTTGGGTATTCATCATCCCATACGTCACTAGCTCATGGACTCTTGCTAATTACATGAAAGAAAACATAATTTATTACCTGATAAATTCATTTATTTCATATTAGCAAGAGTCCATGAGGCCCACCCTTTTTTGAGGTGGTTATGATTTTTTTGTATAAAGCACAATTATTCCAATTCCTTATTTTTTATGCTTTCGCACTTTTTTCTTATCACCCCACTTCTTGTCTATTCGTTAAACTGATTTGTGGGTGTGGTGAGGGGTGTATTTATAGGCATTTTGAGGTTTGGGAAACTTTGCCCCTCCTGGTAGGAATGTATATCCCATACATCACTAGCTCATGGACTCTTGCTAATATGAAAGAAATGAATTTATCAGGTAAGTTCTTACATAAATTATGTTATTTCACCATGTTCTATTTATAAATGTGAAATACCAGGTGATTTATCTAGTAGTACAAGTATTACGTTGGCATTGTCTTTATTCCCATTGAGCTTGAGGTATTTAGATGTACCGATTTATCAAGCCCCATATTCAGCCGTATGCAGCTGTTTCCGTGCAAGCCTTCATGCTCACTGGAAACAGGAGTTAAGAAGCCGCGGTCTTAAGATCACTGCTCCTTAACTCTTCTGCCACCTCTGAGGCGGCGGACAGCAATCCGCCCGATCGGATACGATCGGTTTGATTGACACCCCATTCTATCGGCCGATTGGCTGCAAATCTGCAGGGGGCGGCATTGCACAAGCATTTCACTAGAAATGCTTGTGCAATGATAAATGCAGACGGCGTATAATGCCGGCATTTATCAATGTGCGGCGGACATGATCCAGTACAGCGGATCATGTCCACCCGCACAATGGTAAATCGGCCCCTTTGTATTTACATTTCACCACGAAAGCTCTAAAGGTCGACAACTGGACACTAGAAATGCTTGTGCAATGATAAATGCAGACAGCGTATAATGTCGGCATTTATCAATGTGCGGCGGACATGATCCAGTACAGCGGATCATGTCCGCCCGCACAATGGTAAATCAGCCCCTTTGTATTTACATTTCACCACAAAAGCTCTAAAGGCCGACAACTGGATTATCTTTATGCTCTTGTGCTACTAGATTAAGCTGATGTACCTATGTAGCAGTTATATGTAATAATGCAGATGAGATGCTTGTCTAGATATAAGTGTGAGTCTGCTGCCCCCCATATCAGCAAAAAGTAAATGATATATTATGGAATAACCCTTGAGGTATATTTTAATGGTGCAGTTCTACTCCTTTTTTCTTCTTCTTCAGAGTAAGCTGCATACTGTAAGAGTTTTTTTCAGTTGTCTTTGTTCAGTTAATTCAGGCAGAGATTAATTACTGAATTAACTGCTGGACTTTAGTGCATTCTTATGTACTGTAAGCTATAGAATAGTCCCCCTTCTTGTTAGTAATTGATACCAGGAGGCCAATTTACTAAGCAGCGTATGCTGTTCATTCTGCACGAGCCTTCAGACTCACCAGAATCAGGAGTTAAGAAGCAGCGGCCGTAGGAACGCTGCTCCTTAACTTGTCCGCCACCTCTGAGGTTGCGGACTGCAATCATCCCGTTGGGATACAATCGGGATAATTGAAACCCCCTGCTAGCGAATGACACCTCCTGCTGTAATGAATGTGCAGGGGGTGGCATTTCACCAGACAATCATGTCTGCCCAACATATAGTAAATCGGCCCCCTAGAGGTGATTCAGATGAAAATCTACCATTCCTCAGGTTCCAAAGGGGCCTACCTTGTCTAACCTTATCTAAGTTTCAGAAATACGTGGTCCAAGAATGGCTTCTTCCAGTTAGAGGATGTCACCAAAGCCCCATCCCTGAACTTTGGGGACATGGGGACATAAAATAATTAATTGTGCTTTTTTTTTACAATAGAGGGAAGTATATTTTATAAAATGTTACCAGGGAAGATAGGAGCTGAAACACTAATAAAACAACAAATCTAGCAGGCTCCCTACCTCCCCTGGCTGTTTCATGTATTAAGAACATGTTGGGGATTAATAACCTCAAGGTCAACATCCAGAGTGAGTAGGTACTCCTCTGATTGGCTGAAGCACATTCATTTGATTGGTTCTGTTTTAGCCTACCAAGAGTCGAGATACTGACCAATCAAGAATTGCGACAGTGGACTTTTTACAACAAAATTTCCAGGATACAAGTTTTGACTGTGTCACGGGAATGAATGGGCTACTATCACGTTGTATGCCTGAGCTAACATCACTTAAAAATCCTGATATCCGGAGAAGGCTGTGACCCACAGGTCTGGACAACAGACCATGTCCACTGGAGTGGTGCAGAAGATTGCTGGAGTCTCCCTGCTGGATGCTGGTCCTTTTCAGGACCCAGGAAGGCCATGCTGACTGCAGGACTGACCACTCCTCCCTTAAGTAGCCTCACAACACCCACCCCATGAGAGGAGGAAAACTATAAATGTACTTTCATCAACATTAAAAAATTGAGCTTCCTTTGAATAATCCTTTTATACACATATAGATAGTCTTATGTGCATACATGTGATTTATGTCTGTTATACTTGTACTATTGGTTGATGACTAGACATTGTTACCCCCTGGCTTAAATCAATGTAGTTATATATATATATATCTGACAAAGAGCTGTGTATTTTATGTTTATCTCAGAAGAATCTTAAAACAAACAAACATATCCTATAAAATAAAAGGTATGTTTGTCCAAAGCTGTCATGCGTGGTAGAGACTGCACGAGGACAAACATACCTGGCCGTAAGGAAGGATCAGTCAGTAGGCATGAGCTTGTGTGGTGGGCGGAGTGATCGGGCGGGAACTGGAGTGGTAATGGGCGTGGCCGGGAAGTAGCGGCGTGACAGTGCGGGAGTGGGCTAGGTGGGGGCGTGGTCAGGTGGGAGAGCGGGCGGGTGGGACCACTGCACTGCAGAAAATGGCCTGTGTACACAGGCTTTAGGACTAGCAAACATATAAAGGATTGGGAGAAGGCAATTTCTGTGTCAAACTTTCAACTTTGGAATTCAAATTTTTACAAGGTGGCTTCATAGCTCATTACACTCAATAACTCCTTAGAAACCAAACACACTCGATCAGAGACCAAACACAAAATAAATATACTAAAATAAACTGTTACACTCATATAAACACTTTCTGATAAAATTTAGTCATATAAATATTCATAAACAATATTTATAAGGGTTCAAATGTATATGGTATATGGTCATGCATTTTAATATAAAAGGGCTATAATATATATATGTATATATTTATGGAAATAATAATTCCATAATAATGTTATTATAGATATTGTAAAAAAAAATCTAAATAATCCTTAGAATGTATTAGGGTGGATTTAATTTAAATCCAATTGATTTAAATCACTATTTCACCTAGTCAGTAAAACCGATTTAAATCATGGTTTTCATTTTTAGAATAATAACTTTCAGATTGTTTTTCCAGATACATCAGACCATGATTTGGATATATATCATTAGACATGCATAGATAGGTCATTGAAATGAATGAAATTATTAGGATGTGAACTATCTCCAGTTTAATAGGTGAATCATTCATATTTGACCAACTTTTTAGCTGTACTTTATTGGAAGGAGACAAACAATGATTACCTTAATAATAACAATTTAAATATTTTTTTAATTAATAATAAGAATTTAAATAGTAAAGAAAAAGTTGTTATAATGTGTTATTGAGCACTTTGGGCAAGATTACAAGTGGCGTGCTAATGACAGCGGGGGACGCGATTCGCAATAACACTGGACCACGCTAACATTAGTGTGCGACTTGATTACAAGTCAATTGTAAAACAGACAAGGGATAGCGCGGCAGACTTAGTGCTACCTATACTTGGATGAATATCGCAACCACTCTAACGTGTGCCGGTATTACAAGTTGAAAGCTATAGTTTGCACTCGAGCGTAAACCTAAACTGCACTAGAAATTTAGTGTGGCTTGAGACCTGAAGTAAACTGTAAGGGTTGCACACATTAAAATAAAGTATTACATATAATACACTTTTTTATTTCAACTTGTAATACACACTCTAAGGTGCCTGCACACTTTTTTTACTTTGAGCGCAGTTAGCATGCAAGCGGGAAAAAATAGCGAACCACTTGTAATCTGTCTCTCTGTATTGTAATGTTAAAAACTTTATATAGAAGCTTTTATGTTAATTATATAAAATCCTGAAAGAAATAGTGAAAACAAGGCAATAATTTATAATTGAAGTATGCAGATAAAAAAAATAATAAAAAAAATACATAAACAACTAAAAAAATAATGCAGCGGGAGGAAACACTGGGAGTAATTATCTTTTCCAACAATTTATTTTTAGCAATTTTTTTAATGCTATTTGAATTAGATGATGGCATTTTACATATGCAATTTCGTAATAAACTTCTTCCTGATAAGATTTGTACAGAATCCTGCTCTTTATTATCTGCCAAGGAACTTATCATTTTTCTAATCATCATTTCCAGCTTTTGTCATAGACTTCTCAATTTCTAATTTAAATAGACTTCAATTTAAGAAGTGGAATGGTTTGTTTAATACTAAATTCCATGGGGGCTGAGTAAAAGTTTATTATGTGATTGCACGCTTAGGGTTAGATTACCAGTGGCGCTCTAACTGTAGAAATATTATTAATTATATTAGCTCTTTGTATCTGAAATTAATCCTTACACAGTTTACCTGCTTCATTTTTCTATGGTACAATTCGCTTGTCGGCTTTCTAGTTTCTTTCATGATTCACATAGAGCATGTGATTTACTTCTGTTTTCAAATGTTCTTCGTTCTCTTGCTAGCTTTATTTAAAGAAGCAGGAATATAACCTAAGGAGCAAGCCCATTTTTGGTTCAGCACCATGGGTAGCACTTGCTGATTGGTGGCTACATTTGGTGGCCGATTTATCATTGTGCAGGCGGACATAGATAAATGCTGACAGCATACTCTTTCGCATTTATCATTGCACAAGTATTTCTCATGGAATTATTGTGCAATACCGCCCCCTGCACAATCGCGGCTAATGGGCTGCTAGAAGGGGGTGTCAATCACCCTGATCGTATCTGATCGGGATGATTGCTGTCTGCCGCCTCAGAGGTGGCGGACGAGTTAGGAGCAGAGGTATTAAGACCGCTGCTTCTTAACTTCAGTTTCAGGGGAACCTGGAACTACGGGGGTAGATTGCAGCATCCACTACTTGATAAATCTACCCCTTAGCCACCAATCAGCAAGTGCAACCCAGGTGCTGAACTAAAAATGGGCCGGCTCCTAAGCTTACATTCTTGCTTTTCAAATGAAGATAAGAAGAAAACAAAGAAAAATTGATAATAGGAGTACATTTGAAAGTTGCTTAAAATTTGCATGCTCTATTTGAATCATGAAAGAAAAAAAATTAGGTTTAGTATCTCTTTAATCTACACAAGCGATAATATATTTTAAAGTTAGAGGACAAACCCCAGAATACACCTTGTTTAAAGGGACATTAAACACCAAATACATGCTAGATAGAATGATGCATTCAAAGAAAAGATTAGTCCATGAGTAACATGTAGATGTATTTTTTAAAGTTTCATTAGTTGTTTAAAAAGTGACAAAATAAGTGTAAAGTTTTAGTGTCTATAAAACACTGGGAGCTGCCATGTTGTAACTTGTGTTACCTTCTCTGCTGTGGCCAATTAGAGACAGTTATAAATAGGTCACTAGAGTGTGCAGCCAATGGTTGTGCTGGATTTAGCAGTGTTCTGCACTTCCATTTCTAACAGGAACTGAAAAGCTCACAATTTCAGAATGGAATTACAGGCAAGGAGGACAAAATAAATAATGAAAGTATATTGCAGAGTTGTTTTATATATACAATTTATCATTTTATATTACCATCTCAAAGTGTTTAATGTCCCTTTAAAGTCCAAACACACCCAGTTGTAGATATGGCACAGGTTAAGAAACTAGGATCAATAAAAATCACACAAAGGTCTAGTTTTTATAGTACCTGCAATAACTTCAAACTTTCAAGGGCAAAATAACTTCTTTGAAAATATTCTTATATCACAGGAAAGTACAGAAATAAAAGAACAAACACATAAAATAAAAACACATCAAGAATGTTGTTATCACTTTGTTGTTGAGCTTTAAAGATGTTTTGAAATAAACCACATGAATAGAAATTTTAGAATAATATAGTGCATTTATTTTTACAGTATTTCAATTCTGGATGTGCCACATATACACTGTATCACTTTATCATATTAATAGTGATATCAAGCAAAGATATAACCCATCTGTTAAGTGCTTCCTAGCATTATAATATAGCAACATCAAAGCATACTTGTCCCAACCATAGAAGCCCTAGTATCACCTCACTTAGGGCCCAATAATCAAAGGGTATTCATAATATTACTATGTTGCAAAGGTATCCGCATCACAAATTGAAAGTGCATTTGAATGTCCTATACGGCAGCCTCATAATGTGTAACAAGGGTTTAATGTAAATGATCCCTTTAGACCAGGGGTTAGCAACCCTGGCACCCCAGATGTTTTGGAACTACATTTCCTATGATGCTCAGACAGCCTAAAGAGTGTCTCAGCATCATAGGAAATGTAGTTCCAAAATATCTGGGGTGCCAAGCTTGCTGACCCCTGCTTTAGACAGTGTGAAATGACAATACAATTTACATAGATGAATATAATAGTTAAAACTGTAAATTAATAATAAATGTACTTGAAATATGGTTATATTGTGCATTTGTATGTTGTGTGTTTATATATATATATATATATATATATATATATATATATATATATAGCTGGATTTTAAGCACAGCATCCTTTATTTTGAATAAAGGTCGCTGTGTTTAAAATTCAGAGAGTGTGACAATTGGATTTCTTTAGTGTACAGCTTCTGCAACCTGGTACTATAACTTAAGGCAAGTGGGAGTGCGCTACCCACCAAACTATATATATATATATATATATATATATATATATATATATACACACACATACATATACTGTATATATATATATATATATATATATATATATATATATATACATACACACATACATTATATATACTGTAAAATAGTTTATTATGGGCCAGATTACAAGTAGAGAGCTTTTGGAGTTTTCGCTCAAGCTTAAATTTCTCCAAAAGTAATATTTTTGCGTACGTCGGGTAACGAAAGGACTTTGCGATAGTGCAGAAGAATAAATCTAACACCCATCACTTGCGAACTAACCTAACAAGAGTTATAAATATTTCACATACAGACAATGTTATTTATAATGTAAATACAAATTTCTCTCTCTCTATGTATATATACTTATACCTGTATATCTATTTCTATAGATATATAGGTATAGATATATATTTTACATTAACATTGTCATATATATATATATATATATATTATAATAAAAATGAAAAAAATTCTATGTGAAGGACATAGGAAAGTAAAATATGAGTATCATACTTTGAGTTTTGTGATTTAGGTCTGACGTGATGTCAAGTTAGCGCACATGAAGAATTTCTAACCTCAATGAGTGTTGTTTAATTATTAAATATAAAATATTAAAAAATATTAATAATTATAAAAATTTGCCTTGCAAATTTGTTCAACTGAAGTCTAATTTTTAAGAGTCCAGGAAGTGTAAACTGGTCTAGTAGAATGGTCTGTAATGCGTTTTGGAGAAGAACTTCCTGCCTCCAAATAAGCCTTGTGAATCAGGAGATCTAGCTAAGAAGCTAAAGCCTATACATGGACTCGAAAAATGAGCAAACAACTTAGGGGATTGTCTAAAAACCACTGTAGCCTGTAGTAGAATTTGAATGCTATGACTACATCTACATTATGTAGGAACCCCTCTTTTGAATTTTGTGTATTAAGACAAAGAGAAGGAACTACAATCTCTCGATTTTTGCCTTTGGTAAAAAAACAAAAATCAAATTTAGTTATTAAAACCACCTTAATCTTGTAAAAAAACAAGATAAGGAGGCTTGCAAGAAAGAGAGAACAATTCAGAAACTCTTCTGGCAGCAGATATTGCTAAAAGAAACAAAACCTTCCAAGACAGAAGCTAAATGTCTATGCACTAGCTGAAAAGGAGAGACCTGCAAACTTCTTAAAACCAAATTAAGGTAGCAAGGAGAAGAAATTGGTTTAATCACTGGTTCTATCCTCACGAAAGCTTGAACAAAGCACTGAATTTTAGCAATTTTAGCAATTTTCTTAGAGTATAATACACAAAGAGCCGAAATCTGACCCTTTAAAGAGCTAGGTGATAAACCTTTATTTAAACTGTGTTACAAAAACTCAAGAAGTCCTGGAATTCTAAAAGAATGACAGTTAAAACCATGTTTTTCACACCAGGAAAGAAAACTTTTGAAATGATATGATATTTTTTTCTCGTAACAGGTTTTCTGGTCTGAATTAAAGTGTCTACTACAGCATCAGAAAAGCCTCTTTGTTTTAAAACTAGGCTTTGAATCTCCAAGCCTTCAAGTTTTAGAGACTTGAGATATTTATAACAAAAGGGACCTTGAGACAGTAGGTTGTGCCATAGTGGAAGAGACCATGGAGGAAAACTGGACATCTGCAATAGATCTGCAAACCAAGTTCTGCGTGGTCAAGCTGGAGCAATCAGAATTACTCACGAGAGCTCCTGCTATATCTAAGCTATCACTCTTGGAAGCAGAACGGTTGGTGAAAGATGTAAGCAAGATGAAATGACCAAGGAGCTGCTGGATCATCCATAAACACCACTTGAGGATCCCTGAATCTTGCAAAGTATCCGGGAAGCTTGTTGTTTAAACATGAAGCCATGATGTCTATTTCTAGAA
Organism: Bombina bombina; assembly: GCF_027579735.1. Lineage (NCBI taxonomy): Eukaryota > Metazoa > Chordata > Amphibia > Anura > Bombinatoridae > Bombina > Bombina bombina. Next base: position 178,732,228 of record NC_069507.1, read on the forward strand.
GACTTTATTACTGTACAATATTATTGAAGTGTATAAGAAGTCTCCTAAAGTGGAGCCTTACCCAATAGCAGCCGTATCTCTCAACGCGTTTCCACCTATTAATAGGCCTTTTTCAAGACTATGATATAGTAATAGGCGAAACGTGTTCAGAGATACAGCTGCTATTTGGTAAGCCTCCACTTTAGGAGACTTATACACTTCATACTTACAATATTGCACTATATGTTTTCTTTTCCACAGGTATATGTGGACCACACTGATCACATAAGATTATCTTCGTTTTAATTTTTTGGACACAACCATTTTTCAGCTTATTTTTATTTTTATCTTTATTTTTATTTTTCGACTTTTTGATCTTCTATTTTTATTTTTCACAACTCATCATTGACACGTTTTTTGGACATAGTTATTTTGAACTTATTTATGCACATGTTTTATATATATATATATATATATATATATATATACAATTTCATGGATGGGATTGCACAATCATACCATAGGTAATGCCACGGTGCACTGCTAATACAAAAATTAGTTCCTCCAAAAAGCAGGCAGCTCACTGGTCTTTGCAGTAAAAATACAAATTTATTTCTTCAGTTTAAAAAACAAACGTTTCGGCACTGCATTGTGCCTTTGTCAATGTTACACAACAAGAATATACAAAAGCAGAGTGCAACTAAGCACCCGAAATCAGATAATATACATTTAAAAACAAACCCCTTAAATAGAGAAAATACCCCTTCAACTTTACCGCCATTCCTGTACCACGCTCATATGATTCCAAACATTCTGACGTCACGCTGACACGTTAGCCGTGCCTAGCGTGATGACGCATAGCACGGCATTGTCCTGACAACGTCAAAAGCATCACGTCGGCGTGCTAGCCGAATACCAGGAAATTACCAGGGCATATTCTGCGCATGTTCAGAAAGCTGTAGTTTCATGAAGCGCAGCGGTTGCTATAGGCAACCAACGTAAGCAAGCAAACTGCTATAGCAAGAGCCGCTCCGGGTGTTTCCTAGTATGTGGCTGAGATGGAGGCAATTTAAATGTGTAAATTATCAGATGTTTGAACCCTATGTTCACATATACAAACTACTAAGTATGTACTTAAATAGTAAACAAAGAGTGCATATTCAAATATACAACTCATATGTATACTGTGTAGTAGGGTAGACGCATCTTGAAAATGAATCACATCCACAGAGATGATATAGAGATGGACCAGTATGACATGACAAATATATGTACAGAAGAAATTCTTAATCACATTATTAATGATAGGACCTGACTCAATTAATTAATACAAATTAATGAAAATTAATAAAAACTAATAGTCAATCTTGTGTACCCATCACACCCATAGGAGTATGGTAGTTATCCAAACAGTGGACACCCAAGGACCCTCAGTTTCAAGTGGGCATTAGATTAGCCTTTAGTAAAAAGGGCTAAAGTCCAATGTGGTATTGAGTCCTCTTGGGGCCATAGTTCCCAATTTGTATATCCACCTGCTCTCACATTGGAGTAATTTCTTTCCTCTATCACCACCCCTTGGATTGGGTGGGATATGGTCGATTAGCATTGATCTGATACTAGACACCGGATGTTTAAAGTGTGCACAGTGGCGTGCCACCGGCTGGTCTGAATCACCATTCTTCAAGGCTTCACGAATAGCGTGGCGATGATTTGCCATCCTGTCCCGGAAGGAAGTTATCGTTTTTCCTATGTACATATGTGAACACAGGCAAGTCAGCATGTAGATCACAAAGGTGCTGGTGCAACTAAGACGGTTCATTTGTGCATCTACCTGGAATCAATTTTCTCTACATTGTTTTTAACTGCCTATTTTTCTATTCTAAACCCCATCCTTGTCTTTTCTACCCGATGGCTGAGGCTGCAGCAAGTATGGATACAGCATATACTGAGGAGGACTTTAACACAGATCCCCTTGCATTCACTGATGACGACGCAGACAGAATTCTGGTCTCAGATGAAATGTGTGAATTGGGAGGTGAGACACCCATTAATATATACCATAAGTTACTTAATTTGCGTAGAAAGGAGGTTGACTATCATTTACATGCAGTGTTCTTGTCTGGTTATTTTACGAAGAAATTTATACCCAGGGGCTTCAGGGTTAAAAATATACCAACCCTGGGGCGACAAAATGTGGAGTTCTGTAAAAGATGGTGTTCAATTTTGAATAAATGTTCATATGACCTTATCCGCTTAGTTATAGAGGAGGTCACGAGACTAGAAGCTAGAACTAAATCTGAGTTAGACACCATCAAAGTGCAGAGCCTCCACATTTTGAATAATGACACTAGTCAGGATTGGGTCAACAAACTAGATGGCTTGGTTAGCAAATACTGCAGCGATTTGATTGCCTTTAAAAACAAAAAAGTAAACAGTGTGGAAAATGATTACAGGGAAAGGCGGGTGTACAAATGGTTATACGGCAAAGATGAGGTTCCTTTCAGACGCCGCAGAAATCCTATATCCAGAAATACCTTAAGTATTGTGGATAGTAGTGGAGGGGACTCCTCTGAGACTGAAACGACTAAAGACACTGAGGGGCCCACTGAGAATAGCCAACAGCCACAACCTTTTTTAGGTGTAGCCACAAGGTCTAACTTGAAACCCCCGATACAACATATGGCGAAAAAAGGCCAAGGAAATGTAAGATCCGCAGGGGAGGCCATAAGTCTAAGTCAAAAGCAAGTGAAAAAGAAGTAGATATAGTATTTAACCTTAGTAGTAGACCATTAAGTGCAGCTGAAACATCTCTACTTAATCGTGGTCTATCTTTTGTCCCAACTCCGCACACTGACACTTTTGAGAGATTAGTTGATATCCATAGGTTTCAGCGGCAACTGAAATTAAGGGATCACTTCAGAGAGCAGGTATATATACCTGAACTACACAAAAGAAAGTCAACCTTTGAACTTCCTAACACCCACTCTTCAATTAGGAACTACACTAGATTGCTAACTCAAAATATCAGTGAGGGTTCCCATACCACCTCTTATCCTAACCTTAGTGCTGCTGAGAGAAAAGCACTCACTGAGCTTAGCAGTGATAGATCTGTCATTGTCTGCCCTGCGGACAAGGGTGGATCTATCGTTGTTCTTGATTACACTGATTATCGTAAGGAAGCCTTGAGACAATTGGCTGATTCTAACACTTATGTAAAACTAAGAGGGAATCCGACACATGTGTATAAAAAGGCAATTGATACTTTTCTACAATGTAGCCTAGAGGCTGGTTTCATTAGTTAAAAATAAATATCGTTCCTGACTACTGAACACCCTATTGTCCCTGTACTATATTTACTGCCAAAGGTTCACAAAACTTTAGTGAACCCCCCGGGCAGACCTATTGTGTCTGCCCGGGGTTCGGTACTAACTAACATTGCCATCTTTGTTGACTCTTTCCTACAGGAGATTGTCAAGAACACCAGGTCTTACCTGCAGGATTCACCTTGCCTGCTGAGGAGACTTGCAGACTTTGTGGATCTTAGACAGGATGACATTCTGGTCACCATGGACGTGGATAGCCTCTACACTGTGCTCCCCCACGCTGGGGGGGTGGAGGCGGTCAGGTCCATGGTGACAAATAACATTCATTATAGTGGTCCTCCTATTGAGTTCATATGTGAATTATTGACTATCTGTCTGGAAAAAAACTATTTTAAATTTGAGGACTGCTATTATCTGCAGGTAGCAGGCACAGCCATGGGGTCGAATGTGGCACCCACCTACGCAAACATCTATATGGCATGGTATGAGCAGGAGCTCATGAAACCGTTTGAACATCCACAGGTGACTTTTTACACCCGCTACATCGATGATGTCTTCCTCATATGGAGGGGTGATGGATTGTCTTTGCGTGAGTGGGTGTCACATTTGAACCTCATGGCTAGCCCCATTCAATTTAAACTTGAATTTAGCACTGATGGTGTCAACTTTCTGGACCTCAATGTGTTCAAGGTGAATGACTCTGGTGGCTGGCGTTTTGGAACTAAATTGTACACTAAGCCCACGGATCGCAATTCTTTGCTGCACGCCAGTAGTTTTCACCCTGGACACCAGATAAAGGGTGTTCTCACCTCCCAACTCACTAGAGCACTGAGAAATTAATTTTCATTAATTTGTATTAATTAATTGAGTCAGGTCCTATCATTAATAATGTGATTAAGAATTTCTTCTGTACATATATTTGTCATGTCATACTGGTCCATCTTTATATCATCTCTGTGGATGTGATTCATTTTCAAGATGCGTCTACCCTACTACACAGTATACATATGAGTTGTATATTTGAATATGCACTCTTTGTTTACTATTTAAGTACATACTTAGTAGTTTGTATATGTGAACATAGGGTTCAAACATCTGATAATTTACACATTTAAATTGCCTCCATCTCAGCCACATACTAGGAAACACCCGGAGCGGCTCTTGCTATAGCAGTTTGCTTGCTTACGTTGGTTGCCTATAGCAACCGCTGCGCTTCATGAAACTACAGCTTTCTGAACATGCGCAGAATATGCCCTGGTGATTTCCTGGTATTCGGCTAGCACGCCGACGTGATGCTTTTGACGTTGTCAGGACAACGCCGTGCTATGCGTCATCACGCTAGGCACGGCTAACGTGTCAGCGTGACGTCAGAATGTTTGGAATCATATGAGCGTGGTACAGGAATGGCGGTAAAGTTGAAGGGGTATTTTCTCTATTTAAGGGGTTTGTTTTTAAATGTATATTATCTGATTTCGGGTGCTTAGTTGCACTCTGCTTTTGTATATTCTTGTTGTGTAACATTGACAAAGGCACAATGCAGTGCCGAAACGTTTGTTTTTTAAACTGAAGAAATAAATTTGTATTTTTACTGCAAAGACCAGTGAGCTGCCTGCTTTTTGGAGGAACTATATATATATATATATATATATATTTATATTTATTTTTTCTGACATATAATTTCTGAACTAGGAAACACCACTGGATGGTTTCACTCAGACTTTTTTCCCCTTGGAGGATTGATAACAGCCTTTGAGATCCCATATAAGGATAAAAATCAATTCTTCACATCATCTGTTGATACTATTATTTTATACATTTGTATTTGGTTCTTATAGCATTGTTTTATAATTGTTTTTAATTGCCTATGTGACACACGGATACAGGCTCTATTATATTATAACCCCTTTTTAAATGATAAAGTTTTCATTATTACAAGTATTCATTATTATTATTTTTTGTATCACATCATTTAAGTTTAGCAACCACGGCCCATAGGCGCTCCTGGATTTAATTTTTATTTTCTTCTTGTACCCACACTATAGGTCAGCTAGGATACCTATACACCAGGAGCTAGGTGGTCACTTTAGCGCTGAGTTTAACTGTTTTTTCCATATTGTAACACTTTTTTGTTTCCCGTTAACAGTTAACCAGAGCTCTGAGGTCACGTAATCATTCTATCGTAAATCGCAATTGCGCTCATGCGTTCAACTTTACTTTTAAATTGCAACACAAGTGCTCCATCGGACGCATGCAAACAGCTGCAATAAACCCGATATCGCTTGCGCAAAACTTTTAGCACGCCACTCGTAAGCTGGCCCTTTGTGGGATTTGTCTCCGTCCCAGCCAGGTTTTGAATATTTGGCCCTTAAACAAAACTATTTAAAGAGTGAGAGGTTTTTACATAAACTGTCTGATTCAAAAAGGAATGTATAATAAAAATACTAGCTGATTTTCAAGAACGGCTGAAATGTGACCTTTTAAATAATTTGTCATACAGTGAATTTGTAAAGTATAAAAATGAATTTAAAATCCAAACTTTATTTTACAGTATCTTAAAGGGACATAATACTCATACGCTAAATCACTTGAAACTGATGCAGCATAACTGTAAAAAGCTGACAGGAAAATATCACCTGAGAATCTCTATGTAAAAAAGAAAGATATTTTACCTCACAATTTCCTCAGCTCACCAGAGTAAGTGCTGTGTAAAAAGTTATTCTTCAGCTGCTGTCCAACTGCAGGTAAAAAAATAATAATGAAGAAAGGAACTGCAGCCAATCAGCATCAACAGTGCTGAGGTCATGAATTCTTTTACTGTGATCTCATGAGATTTCACTTAACGTTATAACGTTAAATGAGATTTCACTTAACGTTATAACGTTAAAGTTATACTTCAGCTGCTGTCCAACTGCAGGTAAAAAAATAATAATGAAGAAAGGAACTGCAGCCAATCAGCATCAACAGGGCTGAGGTCATGAACTCTTTTACTGTGATCTCATGAGATTTCACTTAACTCTCATCAGATTCCATAGTAAACTTCATTAAACTGATTAGGGAAATAACATGAGTGTGCATGAGGCTCACTCCCTTGCCTGTCCTGGGACAGACATACTGATTGGCTGCTTAAAGTCCTTTGCAATGGGGTTTGAATACTTAGGACATTTTGAGGCAAAATATCTTTCTTTTTTAGATAGAGATGTTCAGGTGATATTTTCTGGTCAGCTTTTTACAGCTATGCTGCATCTTTGGGTATCATGGCCTTTTAAAGGGACAGTAAAGTCAAAATTAAACTTTCATGATTTAGATAGAGCATGCCATTTTAAACAACTTTCCAGTTTACTTCTGTTATCAAATTAGCTTCGTTCACATGTTGGGGGGTCAATTTATTAAGCGGCGGATGCTGCATCGACGCCCCATTGTTTCTGGTCCGCTAGCAACGGAAGTTAAGAAGCAGCAGTCATAAAGTTGCGGACTCAAATCATCCCAATCCAATGCGATCGGGATGACTGATGGCCCCTGTTAGCGTCCGATTGGGCACAAGCAGGGGGCAGCATTGCACAAATATTTCACAAAAAATGCTTGTGCATTGTTAAATGCCAACAGCATATGGTGTCTGCATTTAGCGAGGTCGAGCGGACATGATTCACTACAGCGAATCATGTCCGCAGAACCTATGGTAAATCTACACTGGTATCTTTTATTGAAGAGTAAAACTAGGTAGGCTCATAAGAGCTCAGGAGTGTGCAAGTGTCTTTAATACTCTATGGTAGCAGTGTTTTGCAACATTGTATAACAAAGCTACAAATAATGTTGCAGAATACTGCTTCCATAGAGTAGTAAAGACACGTGCACACTCCTGAGCTCTTATGAGCCTACCTAGATTTAAAAGAAACCAAGAGAACGAACAAAATTTGATATCCGAAGTAAAACAGAAAGTTGTTTAAAATGACATGCTCTTTCTGAATCATAAAAGTTTAATTTTTACTTTACCGTCCCTTTAAAGAAATATTAATTAAAATATGCACATTAGGAAGTTAATGTATTTAATTGTATAATATTAACGCTCATGTCATTATACACCTTAATTTATAGCCAAGAGACTAATTTCTAATGCTACTAATAAAGCTTCCTTTTTATCAGCAGCCTGTTAGTTGTGGGTGGATTATAAAATGAATTACTCATGCTTGTAATTTTATATCCTGTAAGCTAAATTTTAATTAATTGAGCAGTTGAATTAATTATATATAAAATGTCATCATTGTTTTAAAAATAGAGCTGCAACTTACTCCAGATTTCTGTTTTTCACAGTTTATGTAATTCAGTTTTTTCAACATTATAGGGACATGAAACCCAAACATTTTCTTTCATGATTCAGATAGAGAACATTTATTATTAAAAAAAAAAATTGTTGAAGAGATACCTAGATAGGTAACGTGCACATGTATGGAGGACTACATGACAGGAAATAGTGCTGTCAGCTAGCGCTCCTGCTAATATATAACATTGTTGCAAAACTGCTATCAACAAAGGATAACAAGAAAATAAAGAAAATTTAATATTAGAAGTAAATTGGAAAGTTGCTTAAAATGGTATGTTCTAACTGAATCGTGCAAGAAAAAAAATTGGGGTTTAACGTCCCTTTAAAAGGGAAAGTAAAGTCAAAAATTAATTTTTATGATTCAAATAGAGCGTCATTTGAAACAACTTTCCAATTATTATTTTCACGTTTGCTTTATTCTCTTGGTAATCTTTGTTGAAGAGTAAAGCTGGGTAGATTCATAAGGGCTCAGGAGCATGCACATTTCTTTAGAACTCCATGGCAACACTGCTTTGCAATATTGTTTATCGCAGTTATATATTGTTGCCAACACAACTCTTTTAGAATGTTAAAGACACACGCACACTCCTGAACTCTTATAACTTATAAGTTATAAGCCTACCTAGGTTTTCACTTCAATAAATGAAATCAACAAAGCAAATCTGATTACAGAAGTACACTGGAAAGTTATATAAAATTGCATATTCTATCTAAATCATAAAAGTTTAATTTTAACTTCACTGTCACTTTAATCACGTTATACTTTCCTGTAAAACTAAAAGGAACCTAAAAGTGCAGCAAGAAAATTATTACTGCACTATTGCTTACATAAGTGTTATACCCCTTTGCAGAGGTTAAGCACATAGTTAAAGTCACATCCGGAGCAGCAATGCACTACTAGTTCTGAGGTGAACTCAATGAGACAGTGAGACAATGACCTATATTCAATCAAGCCTGTTAAAGGGACATTGCACACTTTAAGATAGTAACATAAAATGATAAAGCATATTTATAAAAAAAAACTCTGCAATATACTTTCATAATTTATTTTGTCCCCTTTTCCTGTAATTCCATTCTGAAATTGTGAGCTTTTAAGTTCCTGTAAGAAATGGATGTGCAGAACACTGTTAAATTTCACACAGCCATTGGCTGCACACTCTAGTGGCCAATTTATAACTGTTCCTAATTGGCTGCAGCAGAGAAGGTAACCTAAGTTAAAACATGGCAGCTCCCATTGTTTTATAGATACAAACATTTTACACTTATTTTGTCAATATTTAAACAGCTAAAGAAACTCTAAAAAATACATCTACATGTTGTTCTCAGACTAATCTTTTCTTTGAATGCATCATTCTACCTAGCATTTATTCAGTGTTTAATGTCCCTTTAAGGAAACTTATATCCCAACATTGAAGTTAAAAAATAATGCAATTCAGAAATGTGTACCCGCTCCTTGTCACATGTGGGAGCTGCAAATTAATCTCCACTTATCAGTAGAGCCGCATCTATCTTATAAGTGTTCAATTCTACACTGGCTCCCCAGACACTCCAGCATACAATTCAAGTTATTAACCCTAAACCTATAAACCTATAAAGCACCAAATTACAAACACCGCCAGAAGTAAACTTTTAACGTGCGCGCGTTAGCCATGTTTAATACAAGTGTAAAGTAAAATGTTTGCATGTGAGCAAACGCTAATCTGGTCTAACTTGAGGACTTTGGATAATGAGATTGTGTAAACCTCTTTTCAACATAGACTGCAATGGAGCGTTAAACCAACTGCACTAACCCAAAGGTAGATAAATTAAAAATAAAAACAAGACAACCTTTTCAGCTTTTAAATAGCACAACAAAACAAGATAGGCTACATTACAAGGGCAATAGAGTCTCAATGAATTCCGTATGTTGAGCCTGGGTGTAGGTAAAAAAATCCAGTGCATGAGCCTGATGAAAAAAGATCTTACTGCTTGGAGAGAAACTATAGTGCAGACTTCACAGGGGCTGAACTCTCTGAAGTCCTAGAGAGATGAGAGATGCCTTCCATAAAGCTCTCCGCTCAGATGAGATGATCTAAAATGATCTTCCGGCACTGTGAGATCTCTCAAAAGATTCTAAACAGGCACATTTTGCTATACTTCGGAGAGGCAAGTCCAGAGGAATATAGCACTGCATGAGTTTTGTTATATTTATACCTTGTGCTTTGTATTTTGTATTAATTTACACTTCAGATTGGGTCCTTTTAGTATTATTATATTTAAGCTTTGCACTTGCTTTTTGACATGAGAGTTTTGTTTTATTTACACCTTGTGCTTTGTATTTTATATTACTTTACACTTCCAATTGGGTCCTTTCGGTATTACTATTACATTTAAGCTTTGCATTTTTCTTTTTTTGTATTTTAAAATAGTTAAATAGTGAAATATTTGCATACAAGTATAAAAAAAGAAGTATCTTGTTTTTACAGTCATGTCTCACTTTGTCAAAGCCGACAAGGATTTTTATCTTCTTGAACTTACTTCACGTTTTCTTTTGTGCATATATTAGAGTGGACAGTTTTATATTGGTTGTTTTTTATATTATTTTTAAAACATTTTTGTGATGCCGATTTCCTTGACAGTGAAAGTCATTTTATGCTGTGGGAATCTAACTGCTGTGAGATAGAAACTCCATTGTTTTCACTCATTTGCTGCAGCTTTTATAACAATCGCTATTGAATTGGTTACAACCTAATTTACGTTTCTTAGAATCACCAGTTAGAAGAAAGTCAAATATTATGTATGCACTTTCATGAAAAGTGTAAATCTTTGTGGATGGCTGGTGCGTAGTGAAAATTGATTTCATAGGAACTAGAGCGTTCATTAACACACATGTCAAGTTTCTGACATTCAGTCTATTAGTACCATTTAACCTATTATTTTAAAAGCTATTCCCTTACACACGCCTACTACAAAACGCATCTTCGCAGCTATACTTAAGGGGATACAAAGTAGTTTTAATAGAAAATATCCGCAATTATGCACTGCAAATTATCTACATGCGAAATAAATGTTTCATAAGCACTTAAACTCTAAGGCCTAGATTTAGAGTTGGGAGGTAGCCGTCAAAACCAGCGTTAGAGGCTCCTAACGCTGGTTTTTACCGCCCTCTGGTATTTGGAGCCAGTCATTAAAGGGTCTAACGCTCACTTTTCAGCCGCGACTTTTCCATACCGCAGATCCCCTTACGTCAATTGCGTATCCTATCTTTTCAATGGGATCTTTCTAACGCCGGTATTTAGAGTCGTGTCTGAAGTGAGCGTTAGAATTCTAACGACAAAATTCCAGCCGCAGAAAAAAGTCAGTAGTTAAGAGCTTTCTGGGCTAACGCCGGTTCATAAAGCTCTTAACTACTGTGCTCTAAAGTACACTAACACCCATAAACTACCTATGTACCCCTAAACCGAGGTCCCCCCACATCACCGCCACTATATTTAAATTTTTTAACCCCTAATCTACCGCTCTGTATACCGCCGCCAACTACGTTATCCCTATGTACCCCTAATCTGCTGCCCCTAACACCGCCAACCCCTATATTATATTTATTAACCCCTAATCTGCCCCCCACAACATCGCCGTCAGCTACATACAATTATTTACCCCTAATCTGCCGACCGGAGCTCACCGCTAGTATAATAAATGTATTAACCCCTAATCCGCCTCACTCCCGCCTCAATAACCCTATAATAAATAGTATTAACCCCTAATCTGCCCTCCCTAACATCGCCGACAGCTAAATTCAAGTATTAACCCCTAATCTGCCGATCGGAGCTCACCGCTACTCTAATAAATTGTTTAACCCCTTAAGATATTTCTAACCCTAACACTAACACCCCCCTAAGTTAAATATAATTTTTATCTAACAAAATAAATTAAGTCTTATTAAATAAATTATTCCTATTTAAATCTAAATACTCACCTGTAAAATAAATCCTAATATAGCTACAATATAAATTATAATTATATCTTAGCTATTTTAGGATTAATATTTATTTTACAGGCAACTTTGTAATTATTTTAACCAGGCACAATAGCTATGAAATAGTTAAGAACTATTTAATAGCTACCTAGTTAAAATAATTACAAAATTACCTGTAAAATAAATCCTAACCTAAGTTACAATTAAACCTAACACTACACTAGCAATAAATTAATTAAATAAAATACCTACAATTATCTACAATTAAACCTAACACTACACTATCAATAAATTAATTAAATACAATATCTACAAATAAATACAATTAAATAAACTAGCTAAAGTACAAAAAATAAAAAAGAACTAAGTTACAAAAAATAAAAAAATATTTACAAACATTAGAAAAATATTACAACAATTTAAAACTAATTACACCTACTCTAAGCCCCCTAATAAAATAACAAAGAGCCCCAAAATAAAAAAATGCCCTACCCTATTCTAAATTACAAAAGTTCAAAGCTCTTTTACCTTACCAGCCCTGAAAAGGGCCATTTGCGGGGCATGCCCCAAAGAATTCAGCTCTTTTGCCTGTAAAAAAAACATACAATACCCCCCCAACATTACAACCCACCACCCACATACCCCTAATCTAACCCAAACCCCCCTTAAATAAACCTAACACTAAGCCCCTGAAGATCTTCCTACCTTGTCTTCACCATGCCAGGTATCACCGATCGTTCCAGGCTCCGAAATCTTCATCCAAGCCCAAGCGGGGGCTAGACATCCATCATCCGACGGCTGAAGAAGTCCAGAAGAGGGTCGAAAGTCTTCATCCTATCCGGGAAGAAGAGTAGATCCGGACCGGCAACCATCTTCTTCCAAGCGGCATCTTCTATCTTCATCCGATGAGGACCGGCTCCATCTTGAAGACCTCCACCGCGGACCCATCTTCTTCTTCCGACGACTTCCCGACGAATGACGGTTCCTTTAACGGACGTCATCCAAGATGGCGTCCCTCGAATTTCGAATTCCGATTGGCTGATAGGATTCTATCAGCCAATCGGAATTAAGGTAGAAAAATTCTGATTGGCTGATGGAATCAGCCAATCAGAATCAAGTTCAATCCGATTGGCTGATCCGATCAGCCAATCAGATTGAGCTCGCATTCTATTGGCTGATCGGAACAGCCAATAGAATGCGAGCTCAATCTGATTGGCTGATTGAATCAGCCAATCGGATTGAACTTGATTCTGATTGGCTGATTCCATCAGCCAATCAGAATTTTCCTACCTTAATTCCGATTGGCTGATAGAATCCTATCAACCAATCGGAATTTGAGGGACGCCATCTTGGATGACGTCCCTTAAAGGAACCGTCATTGGTCGGGAAGTCGTCGGAAGAAGAAGATGGGTCCGCGGTGGAGGTCTTCAAGATGGAGCCGGTCCTCATCGGATGAAGATAGAAGATGCCGCTTGGAAGAAGATGGTTGCCGGTCCGGATCTACTCTTCTTCCCGGATAGGATGAAGACTTTCGACCCTCTTCTGGACTTCTTCAGCCGTCGGATGATGGATGTCTAGCCCCCGCTTGGGCTTGGATGAAGATTTCGGAGCCTGGAACGATCGGTGATACCTGGCATGGTGAAGACAAGGTAGGAAGATCTTCAGGTGCTTAGTGTTAGGTTTATTTAAGGGGGGTTTGGGTTAGATTAGGGGTATGTGGGTGGTGGGTTGTAATGTTGGGGGGGGGGTATTGTATGTTTTTTTTACAGGCAAAAGAGCTGAATTCTTTGGGGCATGCCCCGCAAAGGGCCCTTTTAAGGGCTGGTAAGGTAAAAGAGCTTTGAACTTTTGTAATTTAGAATAGGGTAGGGCATTTTTTTTTATTTTGGGGGTCTTTGTTATTTTATTAGGGGGCTTAGAGTAGGTGTAATTAGTTTAAAATTGTTGTAATATTTTTCTGTTTGTAAATATTTTTTTATTTTTTGTAACTTAGTTCTTTTTTATTTTTTGTACTTTAGTTAGTTTATTTAATTGTATTTATTTGTAGATATTGTATTTAATTAATTTATTGATAGTGTAGTGTTAGGTTTAATTGTAGATAATTGTAGGTATTTTATTTAATTAATTTATTGATAGTGTAGTGTTAGGTTTAATTGTAACTTAGGTTAGGATTTATTTTACAGGTAATTTTGTAATTATTTTAACTATTTTAGCTATTAAATAGTTCTTAACTATTTAATAGCTATTGTACCTGGTTAAAATAAATACAAAGTTACCTGTAAAATAAATATAAATCCTAAAATAGCTATAATATAATTATAATTTATATTGTAGCTATATTAGGGTTTATTTTACAAGTAAGTATTTAGCTTTAAATAGGAATAATTTATTTAATAAGAGTTAATTTATTTCGTTAGATTTAAATTATATTTAACTTAGGGGGGTGTTAGGGTTAGGGTTAGACTTAGCTTTAGGGGTTAATCCATTTATTATAGTAGCGGCGAGATTCGGTCGGCAGATTAGGGGTTAATAATTGAAGTTAGGTGTCGGCGATGTTAGGGAGGGCAGATTAGGGGTTAATACTATTTATTATAGGGTTATTGAGGCGGGAGTGAGGCGGATTAGGGGTTAATAACTTTATTATAGTAGCTGTGCGGTCCGCTCGGCAGATTAGGGGTTAATAAGTGTAGGCAGGTGGAGGCGACGTTGAGGGGGGCAGATTAGGGGTTAATAAATATAATATAGGGGTCAGCGTTGTTAGGGGCAGCAGATTAGGGGTACATAGGGATAATGTAGGTAGCGGCGGTTTACGGAGCGGCAGATTAGGGGTTAAAAAATATATGCAGGTGTCAGCGATAGCGGGGGCGGCAGATTAGGGGTTAATAAGTGTAAGGTTAGGGGTGTTTAGACTCGGGGTTCATGTTAGGTGCAGACGTAGGAAGTGTTTCCCCATAGAAAACAATGGGGCTGCGTTAGGAGCTGAAAGCTGCTTTTTTGCAGGTGTTAGGTTTTTTTTCAGCTCAAATGGCCCTATTGTTTTCTATGGGGGAATCATACACGAGCACGTTTTTGAAGCTGGCCGCGTCCGTAAGCACCGCTGGTATCTAGAGTTCCAGTGGCGTTAAATTATGCTCTACGCTCTCACTTTTTGGAGCCTAACGCACTGAAAACCCAGCCATTCTATGAACTCTAAATACCAGCGGTATTTAAAAGGTGCGGGGGAAAAAAAGCACGCGTAGCTAACGCACCCCTTTGGCCGCCAAACTCTAAATCTAGCCGTAATTTTGTTAGCAGAATGTTAATTCTTTTCCATTAGCGATATATATATATATAAATATATATATATATATATATATATATATATATATATATATATATATATATATATATATATATATATATATATATATATATATATAAATAAGCTCATGTACTGACCAAACAATAATTGTGAAGCAAGTTGCAGGGTCAGTTGGGGATCCTACAACTTGCACTCCAGACGTTTTGGAAGGTGTGGAAAAACCACGTATTTCAGGGGGGAAAAAATCAAATTAAAAAATGGAAATGAATCAAAGCATTTTTTTAAACTACAAAATATTAAGTGTTATGGAGAATTTAACTTTGAGTTTAACCCCTTAGTGACCAGACCATTTTTAAATGTTCTTACCCTTAAGGACCAAGGCTATTTTTGCATTTCTGCGGTGTTTGTGTTTAGCTGTAATTTTCCTCTTACTCATTTACTGTACCCACACATATTATATACCGTTTTTCTCACCATTAAATGGACTTTCTAAAGATACCATTATTTTCATCATATCATACAATTTACTATAAAAAAATTATAAAATATAAAGAAAAAAACAAAACAACACACTTTTCTAACTTTGACCCCCAAAATCTGTTACACATCTACAACCACCAAAAATTACCCATGCTAAATAGTTTCTAAATTTTATCCTGAGTTTAAAAATACTAAATGTTTACATGTTCTTTGCAACTTATAGGGCAATAAGTACAAGTAGCACTTTGCTATTTCCAAACCATTTATTTTTTCAAAATTAGCGTTAGTTAATTTGTAACACTGATATATGTCAGGAATCCCTGAATAACTCTTCACATGTATATATTTTCTTTTAGTAGACAACCCAAAGTATTGATCTAGGCCAATTTTGGTTTATTTCATGCCACCATTTCACCGCCAAATGCGATCAAATAAAAAAAATTGTTAATTTGTTCACAAACTTTAGGTTTCTCACTGAAATTATTTACAAACAGCTTGTGCAATTATGGCACAAATGGAAATGATTGTAAATGCTTCTCTGGGATCCCCTTTGTTCAGAAATAGTAGACATATATGGCTTTGGCATTACTTTTTGGTAATTAGAAGGCTGTTAAATGCTGCTGCGGACCACACTTGTATTACCCAGCATTGGGCTTAACTTTAATGTACGTGCACGGTCCCGAGCACCGCCCCCTTGCGCGCTCCCGGCCACTCAGGAACAGGATCGGGAACTCGCACCAGCGATGAACCTCCCATCCGCCTCCCTGCTATGGCTCCCACCCACCAACAATCGTCACCATCGTTGGCCGATGCAGAGAGGGCCACAGAGTGTCTCTCTCTGCATCGGATGCTTAAAAAAGGTTTTTGCAGGATGCCTCAATATCGAGGCATCACTGCAATAACCTGAAAGCGGCTGGAAGCGATCACAATCGCTCCAGCGCTTGAAAACCATGAGGATGTACAGGGTACATCCTTGGTCATTATGTGACAGTTTTTGTAGGACGTACCCTGTGCTTCCTTGGTCCTTAAGGGGTTAAAGTGATATGAAACCCAAAAATGTTTTTTTGTGATTCAGAAAGATCATACCATATTTAAAAAGTTTCCTTCTTAGATTCTAGCACCTGGGCCCTGCGGTTTCTAGTTACGCCTCTGGAAAAACATCTGCAGCAAGCAGAATGATTTATGACACATTTATAAACATCAGTAAATACATAGAAAAAGCAACGTCCTTTCAAGAGGCAGAATAAGATGTTAAAATGTCATTATTCTTGCCCATCTTACTCTCCTGTGTCTAGTCATACCCGCTCCTACAAGTCTCACTCTCACCTTCTGTCACTCTCACTGTTACTACTGCTTGCTTCTGGTGACATCTGTCCTAACCCTGGCCCTGCAGCAATCACTACACTCTTACACTCTCGCTCAGTCCCCCACAATACAAACTCAAGGTCGCGCAATCCCAACAATCTCATCTCCATTAACCCACAGCGCTTATCCCCTCTCTTTTCTTGTGCCCTCTGGAATGCACGCTCTGTCTGCAACAAACTTACAACTGTTCACGACCTGTTTGTTTCTAATGCTTTCAATCTTCTAGCAATTACTGAAACCTGGCTTTCTTCCTCTGACACTGCTTCCATTGCTGCTCTAATGCACTGCGGTCTCCACTTTAGCCACACACCTAGGCCAGGTGAGAGACATGGTGGCGGTGTTGGAATCTTACTGTCCCCTTCCTGCTCCTATCAGCACCTCCATCCTCATCCATCTCTCTCCTTCTCCTCCTTTGAAGTCCATTGCATCCGCATTTTCTCCCCCCTCTCCCTCAAGGTGGCAGTTATCTATCGCCCCCCTGGACCAACCTCCCAATTCCTCGACAACTTTGCTGCCTGGCTTTCTCACTTTCTCTCTACAAATACACCTGCTCTAATCTTAGGGGACTTCAACATCCCCATTGATAACCCATCTACCCCTGCTGCCTCTAAACTTCTCTCACTCACAAACTCCTTTAGTCTTTCACAATCCACCCTATTCCCTACTCACCGTGACGGACATTCTCTTGATCTGGTATTCTCCTACCTCTGCTCCCCTTCTGATGTCACCTGTCGCCCATTTCCCATCTCAGACCACCATCTGCTCACCTATAATCTCAATGTGCAGGCTAAACCTATTTCTACCTCCCGCCTCTGCACCTGTAGAAATCTGCACACTGTGGATCCTCTCCAACTTTCTAACCTTATTCAAAAACGCCTTCCCCACACTTCCATGGCATCCTGCCCTGACCTTGCTACAAACCACTATAATAATACTCTTTCCTCTGCACTCGACACCCTTGCTCCTCCACAAATGCGCAAAACCCCACGTCGTCAGCTCCAGCCCTGGCACTCTCAGCAAACACGCTTTCTACAAAAATGCTCCCGTGTTGCTGAACGTGCCTGGAGGAAATCCCGCTCTGAACACGATTTCCTACACTATAAGTTCATTCTTTATTCTTACTCCTCTGACCTTCACTTAGCCAAGCAAAACTACTTCTCTTCTCTCATATCTTCTCACTCCTCAAACCCTAAACGTCTCTTCTCCACTTTCAACACTCCCCTCTATCCACCTGCACCACCCCCCTCATCTGACTTTAGTGCTCAAGACTTGGCAGATTACTTTTTCAACAAAACACTTACCATCAGAAGCAACATCCCACCACAAGACTGCAACCTTTCAACTGCGCCCCCGGTCACCCCCTCCAACTCTCTCAGTACCTTCCCCCCAACCATTGAGAATGAAGTGAGTTCCCTAATATCTTCCTCACACCTCATTACATGCCCCCTTGACCCTATCCCTTCACATCTAATACCCTCTCTGTCCTCTACCCTCACCCCAGCTCTTACTCACATATTCAACCGATCCCTTACTACTGGTTCATTTCCATCATCCTTCAAACATGCAAAGGTCACCCCCATCCTCAAAAAACCCTCCCTCGACCCCAATTCTCCTGCAAACTACCGCCCCATATCACTACTTCCGCTAGCTTCTAAAGTCCTCGAAAAACTAGTTTTCAATCGCCTAACACACTTCCTATCCTCCAACTCACTGCTTGACCCCCTGCAATCTGGCTTCCGTCCCCAACACTCAACTGAGACTGCCCTCACCAAGGTTACTAATGATCTTCTTTCTGCTAAAAACAATGGCCACTATTCTATACTTATCTTACTTGACCTGTCTGCTGATTTTGACACTGTTGACCATCCCCTCCTCTTACGGACTCTCAGCTCCCTTGGGCTCTGTGACATTGCCCTCTCCTGGATCCACTCTTATCTCTCTAATAGGTCCTTTTCTGTCTCATTTGCTGGTGATTCATCCTCTCCACTGCCTCTGTCTGTTGGAGTACCTCAAGACTCTGTTCTAGGCCCTCTACTCTTCTCTATTTATACTTCCTCGCTGGGTCAACTTATTAGTAGCTATGGCTTCAACTATCACCTCTATGCTGATGATACTCAGATCTACCTATCCACTCCTGCACTCTCTCTGTCTGTCCTTTCCCACATCAGCAGCTGCTTATCTGGCATTTCTTCCTGGATGGCCTCTCACCACCTAAAAATCAACATGTCCAAGACTGAGCTTCTTCTAATCCCCCCAACTAATTCTACTCCAGTTTCTAACTTTACTATCACTGTCGGTGACACCAGTATCTCCCCATCACCCTAAGTCCGCTGCCTTGGAGTTACACTCGACTCCAATCTGTCCTTCATACCCCACATCCAATCGATCTCTTCATCCTGTCGCAACCACCTACGCAATATCTCCAAAATTCGTCCTTTTCTTAGTGCTGAAACTACTAAACAGCTAATCCATTCCCTAGTAATTTCCCGGTTTGACTACTGTAACAACCTACTAACTGGCCTTCCTCTCTCCCGCCTCTCCCCCCTTCAATCCATCCTAAATGCCTCTGCTAGGCTAATCCACCTCTCCCTACGCTCTGTATCTGCCGCACCCCTCTGTGAGTCCCTTCACTGGCTCCCCATTCACAGCAGAATTAAATTCAAAATTCTCACTTTGACCTACAAAGCCCTTACCAATGCAGCCCCCCCATAACTGTCCTCACTCATCAACAAATATACTCCAGCCCGTCCCCTAAGATCCAACAACGATCTACTCCTTGCCTCTTCTACCATCACCTCCTCTCATGCTAGACTACAGGACTTCTCTCGTGCTGCACCAACCCTCTGGAACGCCCTTCCTCGTGCTGTCAGACTTTACCCCAACCTCTCCTCCTTTAAACGCTCCCTAAAGACCTTCTTGTTTAGGGAAGCCTATAACCAAATCAGTAGCTAATGAATTCCACTTGCCTAATAGTTGCCCTCATCTAACTTCACACTAACATCATTCCCACATTTGCAGTCCCCACCTCCTGTTTCTCACCCTCCTACCCATTTAGATTGTAAGTTCCCACGGGAACAGGGCTCCCAATTCCTCCTGTATTTGTTTGTTAAATTTTGTCTTGTGTCTCATATTGTACTGTCCTTTTATCTTTGTTACCTATGAACAGCGCTGCGGAATCTGTTGGCGCTTTATAAATAAATAATAATAATAATTATTCCAAACAAAGGATATAGCTCAGGTGAGGTGGGCGAGTGTTGAAATCTAAAACCAACCCAGTCAGGCGGGTATTTGTAATCCCATTTTAATGAAGAGGTTAATGTGGGTAATAGAAGGCTGTCAATTTAAAGCCCCCAGGATTAAAGGGAGACTGAATCCAAATTTTTTCTTTCGTGATTTAGATAGAGCATTACATTTTAAGCAACTTTTTAATTTACTCATATTATCAATTTTTCTTCATTCGCTTGGTATCTTTATTTGAAATGCAAGAATGTAAGTTTAGATGCCGGCCCATTTTTAATGAACAACCTGGGTTGTTCTTGCTGATTGGTGGATAAATTCATCCACCATTAAAAAAGTGCTGTCCATTGTCTGTACCAAAAAAGCCTAGATGCCATCTTTTTCAAATAAAGACAACAAGAGAACGAAGAAAAATTGATAATATGATTAAATTATAAAGTTGCTTAAAATTGCATGCTCTATCTGAATCACAAAAAATTTTTGGGTTCAGTGTCCCTTTAAGGATAACTTGAAGTGTATGCAGTGATTAACACTGATTTAGAAGCACCGTAGATGTATCCCTTCATGGGACTCCCCAAAGGTGGTCCACACAATATATTATAAATCACAGCTCAATTGTTAATTACACTAAAGCCGCCAATTCTGACGTGCAATGTGACCGGAGCTTGAGAGTGTTTTACTCACTGTGAATTACTGTGGTAGGGGGTTCTCTTCCCGGATCTTTTAAAATCCTGTCTTTGTAAAGTGGCTATTGAGCAAAAGTTCACCTGGGGATCCCCGGCACTTCCACAAACTTGAGAGCAGCACTGGACCTGTCGGAAGGCACTTTAAGTGACCAGCATGCCTGGTCTCACCCAGTAGTTCCTCCTGAAGTAAAGTCGGTGGTGTGCAGCTGTCAACACCACCGGGAGTAACAAGCATCTACGCGAGTTTCACCCGTGCAACATACGGGCTTCTTCCGGCTAATGTCTGATTGGAGAGACCAACTCCATGTTTTTAAACATTTCTTGACTCTGCCTTTCTTATTGTAGCCCACAGTGAATACAATTAACTATAAGGAACAGGTTGCTACATTTTATGCTAAATGGTATATTTACAAAATATATACAAAAATTGAGACTATGGGATCGGGTTTGCACGTGAGTGGGGTCTTTTTTTCCATTTTCTTTTCCTGAATTAACTTTTTTGTGGGAATAGGTTATCGTGTGCTCAATATTTTAAGTTCAGCTATGTTGCGCGTATCGGGTTAGCACAAGATCGATACATTTTACTTTCAACTCACAATACGAGCACAACCTGATGCACACAAAAAACATAATTTATGTAAGAACTTACCTGATAAATTCATTTCTTTCATATTAGCAAGAGTCCATGAGCTAGTGACGTATGGGATATACATTCCTACCAGGAGGGGCAAAGTTTCCCAAACCTCAAAATGCCTATAAATACACCCCTCACCACACCCACAAATCAGTTTAACGAATAGCCAAGAAGTGGGGTGATAAGAAAAAAGTGCGAAAGCATAAAAAACAAGGAATTGGAATAATTGTGCTTTATACAAAAAAATCATAACCACCACAAAAAGGGTGGGCCTCATGGACTCTTGCTAATATGAAAGAAATGAATTTATCAGGTAAGTTCTTACATAAATTATGTTTTCTTTCATGTAATTAGCAAGAGTCCATGAGCTAGTGACGTATGGGATAATGACTACCCAAGATGTGGATCTTCCACGCAAGAGTCACTAGAGAGGGAGGGATAAAATAAAGACAGCCAATTCCGCTAAAAAATAATCCACACCCAAAATAAAGTTTAAATCTTATAATGAAGAAAACTGAAATTATAAGCAGAAGAATCAAACTGAAACAGCTACCTGAAGTATTTTTCTACCAAAATCTGCTTCAGAAGAAGAATACACATCAAAATGGTAGAATTTAGTAAAAGTATGAAAAGAAGACCAAGTTGCTGCTTTGCAAATCTGATCAATCGAAGCTTCATTCCTAAACGCCCAGGAAGTAGAAACTGACCTAGTAGAATGAGCTGTAATCCTTTGAGGCGGAGATTTACCCGACTCGACATAAGCATGATGAATTAAAGATTTCAACCAAGATGCCAAAGAAATGGCAGAGGCCTTCTGACCTTTCCTAGAACCGGAAAAGATAACAAATAGACTAGAAGTCTTTCGGAAATTCTTAGTAGCTTCAACATAATATTTCAAAGCTCTAACTACATCCAAAGAATGCAATGATCTCTCCTTAGAATTCTTAGGATTAGGACATAATGAAGGAATCACAATTTCTCTACTAATGTTGTTAGAATTCACAACCTTAGATAAAAATTTAAAAGAAGTTTGCAACACCACCTTATCCTGATGGAAAATCAGAAAAGGAGATTCACAAGAAAGAGCAGATAATTCAGAAACTCTTCTAGCAGAAGAGATGGCCAAAAGAAAACAAAACTTTCCAAGAAAGTAATTTAATGTCCAGTGAATGCATAGGTTCAAACGGAAGAGCTTGAAGAGCCCCCAGAACCAAATTCAAACTCCAAGGAGGAGAAATTGACTTAATAACAGGTTTTATACGAACCAAAGCTTGTACAAAACAATGAATATCAGGAAGAATAGCAATCCTTCTGTGAAAAAGAACAGAAAGAGCAGAGATTTGTCCTTTCAAGGAACTTGCAGACAAACCTTTATCCAAACCATCCTGAAGAAACTGAAAAATTCTCGGAATTCTAAAAGAATGCCAGGAAAAATGATGAGAAAGACACCAAGAAATGTAAGTCTTCCAGACTCGATAATATATCTTCCTAGATACAGATCTACGAGCCTGTAACATAGTATTAATCACAGAGTCAGAGAAACCTCTTTGACTAAGAATCAAGCATTCAATCTCCATACCTTTAAATTTAAGGATTTGAGATCCTGATGGTAAAAAAGGACCTTGTGACAGAAGGACTGGTCTTAACGGAAGAGTCCACGGTTGGCAAGAAGCCATGCGGACAAGATCCGTATACCAAAACCTGTGAGACCATGCTGGAGCCACCAGCAGAAAAAACGAGCATTCCTTCAGAATCTTGGAGATTACTCTTGGAAGAAGAACTAGAGGCGGAAAGATATAGGCAGGATGATACTTCCAAGGAAGTGACAATGCATCCACTGCTTCCGCCTGAGGATCCCTGGATCTGGACAGATACCTGGGAAGTTTCTTGTTTAGATGAGAAGCCATCAGATCTATTTCTGGAAGTCCCCACATTTGAACAATCTGAAGAAACACCTCTGGGTGAAGAGACCATTCGCCCGGATGTAACGTTTGGCGACTGAGATAATCCGCTTTCCAATTGTCAATACCTGGGATATGAACCGCAGAGATTAGACAGGAGCTGGATTCCGCCCATACCAGTATTCGAGATACTTCTTTCATAGCCAGAGGACTGTGAGTCCCTCCTTGATGATTGACATATGCCACAGTTGTGACATTGTCTGTCTGAAAACAAATGAACGATTCTCTCTTTAGAAGAGGCCATGACTGAAGAGCTTCTGAAAATTGCACAGAGTTCCAAAATATTGATTGGTAATCTCACCTCCTGAGATTTCCCAAACCCCTTGTGCTGTCAGAAACCCCCATACAGCTCCCCAACCTGTCAGACTTGCACCTGTTGAGATCACAGTCCAGGTTGGAAGAAAAAAAGAAGCCCCCTGAACTAAACGATGGTGGTCTGTACCACGTCAGAGGGTGTCGAACAATCCGTTTTAAAGATATTAAATGAGATATCTTTGTATAATCCCGGCACCACTGGTTCAGCATACAGAGCTGAAGAGGTTGCATGTGAAAATGAGCAAAGGGGAACACGTCCAATGCAGCAGTCATAAGAACCTAGAATTTCCATGCATAAGGCTACCGAAAGGAATGATTGAGACTGAAGGTTTCGATAAGCTGAAACCAATTTCAGACGTCTGATGACCAACAGAGACAGAGTCATGGACACTGAATCTATCCGGAAATCTAAAAAAGGTTACTCTTGTCTGAGGAATCAACAAACTGATTGGTTAATTGATCCTCCAACCATGTTCTTGAAGAAACAACACTCATAAAAAGCTGGAAAGGATATTTCCATTGAAAATGAGCAAAGGGAATTGAATCCAATGCTGTTAAAACTTCTATGCATATATAGCAACTGAAGGAAATAATAGAGACTAAAGGTACCGACAGACGGAACCCAATACAAATTGTCCCTTGTCTGATAGAGACAAAGATAGTGCCATAAACCATCTGGAAACCTAAAAAAAAAAGGTGACCCTTGCGTGAGGAATTAAGAGCTTTTGAAAAAAGATCCTCTAACTATGTCCTGAAGAGCAAGTGAAACATATGAGAATCCGCATCCTCAGGAAATAATCTGAATGAAAACAGAAAAATGAAGAATACGCATTTATTGTCTCTAAAGAAAACAAATAATGCTATCAATGACCACAAAAAGGCAAAATAGTTTGAATAAAACTCCAAAACCCAGTTCCTAGAAAAGGAACTGGTATAAAAAACTGGAATAAAAACCCCAGAAGATTCCAGGTCTGAGCAGCGCTTGAACCCCATGGGTATCCAGCCATGCCTCAACAGTATCCAAAATATATAGGACAGAAACACACTGAAAGAAAGTGTTAGCCTTACTGGAATAAAATCAAAGAAATTTGGACAAAATAGAACCAAATAAATTTCAAAGAAGTCTTAACCTGCCCCTTACCAGCCAAGCTGGAATACGGCATGTGCATCGCAACATTAGGGAGCTAATTTCGAACCCCAATTAAAAACATGTTACTTGGGAAAGAACTCAGGATTCGTTCCTTAATAAGAACAACCAAACTAGTATAAGCTTAAAGTTTTAGTCTTAGAACTCAATCTTGAAGCCCATAGTAACAGTTAAGAATCGAATCCAATTATAATTGATTATCTTAGAACAAAAGAAATATGGATTTTTTTTTATTTATTTTTTTAAAAATCACAGAATTCTTCTAGCTAAAATAGCTAAAGACATAGATTAACCCTCATTTGCGAATATATTCAATAAAATGAAGACACAAATGAAATCATTAGCATGATAGTCCAGTTTAAAGGACCAGTCAAATGCAAAATGCAAAACAACAAGACAAATGCAACGGCACCTAGTCTAGTAAATGTTGTCCCTTAACAATGCTAAAATAAATCATGATCTGATACTTGATCTTAAAGTAAACAGAAAAAATGAAGCAATTGCAATATCACAGGACACAAAGTGAACTGAACTTGTGAGATCATTGGGAACTAGTCTGGTTAGAGTTGTGAGGAATTTCTGTGCACTATAAAGAGGGCCACAGCGTTGGTATTCGCCTGATAGAGGAGGTTGATCCACAACACCGAGATCTTTAACTCTTCAAGAAATGGCATTTAAGCCCTAAGAACACCCAGGATCATGCCTAGGGCTTTAAACATTCCCATTGCAAAGCAATCTCTGGGTATTAGCAGAGACAGAATGAGATAAAGATCCTCACCACCATAGAGAAAAGAAAAAGAGTCCAGGAGTCTCCATTACTGTTCGTCAAACAACATCCAGCAGAAACATCTTTACAAGAGAGTCCAGGATTTCCATTAAAGGCATACTACGGAAAGTGCAGGATTTCCCATTTAAAAGAAAAGAAAAAGAAAAAAAGTTTTACCTCTCGACAAGAGTCCAAGAACCATCTGTAAACCTCAAAAAAAGCTGACATCTTACCTCATAGGATTGAGGTACTTTCTGGTAAGCACATCTTACTTACCTTAGAAGGATAAAAAAACTGTCAAATTATAAGAAATAACTTGGGCTACGAACCTATCTGATGGACATATGTACTTTATTTCTATGACATACCAACCAACAATATATTGATAATACTTCAACATATACACCAATAGTAATTAGCTGTGCGCCACCATTTGATTTTCTCTTTTTATTATTTATTACTTACAGTGACAAGGGTACACTGCATCATAGGCAGCACGCGTACACTTAACAGTGACCTATACAGAACCTAAACTAAGAAATACGAAGTGTTACAGTTTTTTAGCGCTGGTGCCCCTTCTTGATCCAAATATATATATATATGTATACATAAGTATATGTGTGTTTATATGTGTATATATGTATGTATGAACATATAAACACATATAAATACATCTGAACACACATATATACATATATAAATATATATATATATATATATATGTATACACACACATACAGTATATATACTGCATATATACACACACATACATATTTAGACATGTCTATGTATATATATATATATATATATATATATATATATATATATATATATATGTGTGTGTGTGTTATAGCCCTTTTTTTTAAAACACCTTATAGCATATCTTTGTTTATATCGCTGTACTTTTATTTTTTTGTTTGGTGCAACATTTTTTTAACTCACTACCCTTTCAGTTGCATTAAACTGACGAGCGTAAAATGTGATTGCCCGCGAGTGAACACGTTTACTTTCAACTTGCAATACTATTTCTGACGCTCGCAAAAATCCTGAAAAATCCGATATCGCATAAGCACAAAAGTTAATGCGCCACTTATAATTTAGCCCTTTATGGAGAACAAAAATTTGAGCTTAATGCCATTATAATATTTCTTTAAATTTCTTTTAAATGTTAAAAAATAGCATAAGCACTTGAGAGATCTTTTTGTAGAAGATTATTACCAATATGGCACATACTCTCAAAATGGTTTGCCAGTTCTGTATTGGACATTAGTTTGTGTTAGGATAGTTTTTGTCTTATCAAAACCTTAGATGTGTATCCTACATGACATTGACTATATTCCCAGTAAAGCATTTGCACACGTTTTAAAGAAAGGCACACACATGCTATGAAAACATTTTTGTAACAGTTACATAAATAATATACATTTTGAAAAGTAAAACTGTGAATATTCATGCTGTATATGACATTAATTCATATTATTTTGCTCATTTTATTCACTCAGTTAAAGGGCCATAATACTCAAATGCCTAAACACTTGAAAGTGATGCAGTATAGCTGTAAAAAGCTGACTAGAAAATATCACCTGAATATCTCTATGTAAAAAAGAAAGATATTTTACCTCAAAAGTTCCTCAGTAGCCACATCCCAATGTAAAGGACTTCTAAGCAGCATATCAGTATGTCTGTCCCAGGACAGCCGAAGGGATGAGCCTCGTGCACTCTCATGTTATTTCCCTATTCAGTGTAAGGAAGCTTACAATGAAATCTCATGAGATCACAGTGAAAGAGTTCATGACCTCAGCACTGCTGATTGGCTGCTGTTCATTTCTTCATTTTTTATTTTTTTTTACCTGCTGCTGGGCAGTAACTGAGTATAACTTTTTACACAGAACTTACTCTGCTGAGCTGAGGAAATTGTGAGGTAAAATATCTTCCTTTTTTACATAGAGATGCTCAGGTGATATTTTCCTGTCAGCTTTTTACAGTTATGCTAAATCACTTGAAACTGATGCAGTATATGAGTATTATGTCCCTTTAAGGACATTCGACTCATGGAAAATGTATTGAGCTTTATTTTCATATTATACAGAAGACACAAATAATACACACACAACTTGTCAAAATTATAGGCAACATCAGGTACAGAATGTCAGGTATTGGCAAGATATGATAAATATTGGCATAATATTCTTAATTGGTGTGGCTAAAGGGTTTCTCTAGGGGAACATCCATTTCATGCAATCAGGGACTAGAAATGTAACAAATGATTACGTTTAGAACAGTAATGGCTGTTGCAGTG
This sequence comes from Bombina bombina, assembly GCF_027579735.1. Classification (NCBI taxonomy): domain Eukaryota; kingdom Metazoa; phylum Chordata; class Amphibia; order Anura; family Bombinatoridae; genus Bombina; species Bombina bombina. The sequence continues at coordinate 178,759,994 of NC_069507.1, forward strand.
TGTACCAATTTTAACGATCTCTGAGAATAATTCTGAGCTCAATAATACACAAAGTTCCTTTCATTTACTACTTTCTCTGCTTGTAGGCAGGTAATTTATAGATATTCCAGGATTAGCCAAGAAAATTCCTCAGGGACATTCTTGTGCCCCTGAGTTACTATCACTTAGTTACTGGAAGATTTGTAATTGTCTATTAAACACTCCAATTATTTATACTGGGTACTATTTGGTTTTAACAAAGGAGGTTAGAAAAATAACACCCAAAATGTTATTTAAATGAGTACATCTACGGACTGCAAAATGCTAATTTTGCTAACAAAATAACAGTTAAATAACAGTTAAATAATTTGAAATTATTTATACAGATTGTTTCCAGTGCTATTGGATGATTATATAGTTATACATACAGTATATACATAGGTATACAAATTACTTTTAACATCTCTTTAAATATATTTATGAATGTACTTTATGGAAGAAAAGTTGCCACCACAATATGTTTGCGCTATGATCTTTATCTTAGAAAATTATGATTAATGCCATTGGAACAACACATTTATAGTTCAAGATATAACTGCATAAACTCAAAATCTCAAAGAACTGTTCTACAGCTGTACTTGAAGACGGTGAAATATTTTGAAATTTTAATGTGTAGTAGAAAATATTTGCAATATACATTCATAAAAACCCTGTTTAATTTAAAATATAAAACTGAAATAAAAAAGTGGATTTTCCATTTCTAAAAATTAAAAGTGCTCACTGCAGATTTCATAGGGATAGAAAACCCCAAAATGTTCTTTCATAATTTGGATAGAACATACAATTTTAAAAAACTTTCCAATTTACTTATATTATCAGATTTGCTTCATTCTCTTGTTATCATTTGCTAAATGAACAGCAGTGCACTACTGGCAGCTTGCTGAACACATCCAGTTAGCCAATCACAAGAGACAAATGTGTGCAGGCACCAATCAGTTGCCAGCTCCCACTAGTGTAGGATATGTGCGTATTCGTTTTCAACAAAGAGAACAAAGAACATTTAAAATTTAAACTAAAGATAGCAAAAGAACGAAAAAAATGTATAATAGGAATAAATTAGAAAGTTGCTTAAACTTGTATGCTCTACCTGAAACATGAAAGAAAATAATTTGTGTTTAGTATCCCTTTAAACCTGTTATATCTCCCCTAATTGGTCTCAGCAGAGGTGGTCAGAAAAGGAACTGCAAAACAATGCAAATGTAATCAGCTCTTACATTAAAAATAAACAAAGTCCCCCCTAACAGTAAAACCCCCCACCCACCAAACCCCCCGAAATAAAAAAAAGCTAACACTAATAAACCTAAACTACCCATTGCCCCTAAAGGGGCATTTGTATGGGCAATTCCCTTAAAAGGACATTCAGCTCTTTTTCACTGCCCTTAAAAGGGCATTCAGCACTTTTTGAAATTGCCCAATGAACCCTAATCTAAAAAAACAAATAACCCCAAAAATTAAAAAACTAACTAACACTAAAGCCCCAAATAGGTACTCACGGTTTCCGAAGTCCGGTGGAGAAGGTCTTCTTCCAGGCGGGTCCATCATCTTCATCCACAGCAAAGGTGACGAGGAGGGGAGGTCCGGATCGTTCTTCCCAGATGTGGGCGATCCTCAGCGGTGGTCATCTGTGACGGCAGTCCTCGCAGCAGCGGTGGTCCTCGGCGGCATGGAGGCTCCTCTTCATCAGATGTCCGTTGTATACTGAATATTGAATGCAAGGTACCGCAATCAATTTGGGGTACCTTGCATTCCTATTGGCTGAATTTTTCAAAACAGTCAATAGGATTAGAGCTTCTGAAATCCTATTGGCTGTTCAAATCGGTAGCTCTATTGGCTGATTTTGAAAATTTCAGCCAATAGGAATGCAAGGTACCTCAATAAATATGGGGTACCTTGAATTCAATCTTCACTGTGCGGCGATCGCATAAAGAGGAACCTCCACGCCTTCTCCACCGCCGATGACCGCCACCAAGGATCACCACATCTGAGAAGAACACTCTGGACCTCCGCTCCGCCTTCACTTCGCGCACATCTGGGAAGACCGCCACATCGGGGAAGACTGCTCCGGACCTCTGCTCCGCGCCGCCTTTGCTGTGGATGAAGATGATGGACCCGCCTTTAAGAAGACCTTCTCCGCCGGACTTCTGAAACCGTGAGTACCTATTTGGGGCTTTAGTGTTAGTTTTTTTTTGGGGGGGTTAGATTAGGGTTTATTGGGCAATTTGCAAATGAGCTAAATGCCCTTTTAAGGGCAGTGAAAAAGAGCTGAATGCCCTTTTAAGGGCAATGCCCATACAAATGCCCCTTTAGGGGCAATGGGTAGCTTAGGTTTATTAGTGTTAGTTTTTTTTTATTTTTGGGGGTTTGGTGGGGGGGTTACTGTTAGGGGGGACTTTGTTTGTAATGTTAGCCTTTTTTTTTATTTTCTGTAATTTTAGATTAATGTAATGTAATTTTTTTTAATTTGAATTGTAATGTATTTTTTTTAAATGTAATTAAGCGGTTAATTTAGGGGGTGTTAGGTTAGGGGGCTTAGTCATTAAATTAGTTTTTTGCGTTGTGGGGGTTGGCGGTTTAGGAGTTAATAGGTAAATTAGGTTTAATGCGTTGTTGGGGTGGGCAGATTAGGGGTTAATAGATGTATTAGGTAGTTTACGATGTTGTGGTTGTCGGATTTAGAGGTTAATCATTTTATTGTTTTTGTTTTTTTTCTTAATACTTTGTGCGGGTGATTAGTTTATTTATTTCTTAATAGTTTGTACGGCGGTTCATTTTTAAAAAAAATACTTATTGCGGGCGGTTATTTATTTATTTTTATTACTTATTACGAACGGTTAGTTTTTTTTTTTAATACTTATTGCGGGCGGTTAGTTTTTGTTTTTGGTAATGCTCCATTTGCCTTCGCTGCGTCCCGGTGGATTCCAAAAATGGCTGGGTGGTGAAAGAACCGCCCTGCAATTTTCGGAATCCACCTGGAGGGAAGTAAAAAATCTCCCCTGACCAGCACCATGCCCATTACACAGCGCCCCCTCCCTTTAAGAGATGCCCGTTAAGGGTTCTCACGAGGTCCTAGATCTTGTTTTGCAAGGCTTTCCTGCAGGATGCTCCGGATTGCAGCAGCCAAGGAAAGCAGGATATCTGATGCAAAGTCATATTCCTTGCCCCACCTTAAATTGCACCACCGCAACGCACTAGAATTAGCACCAAGGTTAGAGTGTGGAGGGGGCTTGGGGGGGAGAGAAAAGGCATGGCATATGGAGAGATAAGGGGTATGGTCATGGAAAGGGGGGTAAGAGAAGTGGCATGAAAGGAGGTAGAGAGAAAAGGCATGGAAGGGTGAGATAGAAAAGACATGGAAGGTGGAGAGAGAAGTGGTTTGGACATGGGAAAGGGCAGAGAGCAGTGTTATGGGCATGGGAGAGAGAAGGGGTATGGGCATGGGAGGGGGAATTAAGAAGGGATATAATGTAATGTAATGGATATCCTGACATGGGTTCAGGAATACTCTGGTAAATCTTTGTCAGTCAACACCATTTGCTGCTGCATTTGCAGATGCAAGTTAAAGGGACAGTAAAGTCAAAACTAAACTTTAATGATTCAGATAGGGCATGCAATTTTAAACAACTTTCCAATTTACTTTTATCATCAAATTTGCTTTGTTCCCTTGGTGGTATTTTTGAAAAGCTAAACCTAGCTAGGCTCAAACTGATTTCTAAACTGTTGAAAACAGCCTCTTAGCTCAGAGCATTTTGAAAGTTTTTCACAGTCAGACAGTGTAAGTTCATGTGTGTCATATAGATAACATTGTGCTCACTCCCGTGAAGTTATTTAGGAGTCTTCACTGATTGACTACACTGCATATCTGTCAAAAGCACTTAGAAAAGGAGGCTGTCTACAGAGGCTTTGATACAAGGTAATCACAGAGGTAAAAAGTATATTAATATAACTGTGTTGGTTATGCAAAAACGGGGAATGGTTAATAAAGGGATTATCTATCTTTTTAAATAAGAATTTTTTTTGGTGTAGACTGTCCCTTTAAGGCTTTACTATGCAAAGCAGAAGCCATACATCAACACTGTCCAGAAGTGTTGCCGACTTCTCTGGGCTCAGTCTCATCTTAGATGGACAGTAGACAGTGGAATTGTGTTTGTTTTTGTGATCCGACGAGTCAACATTCCAAATAGTTTATGGAAAAAACAGCCATTGTGTTCTCTGGTCCAAATAGCACTTTCCATTCAAACACCTTGTCATATACAACATACCTTTTAACCCTAATAAAAAAAATTCAATATTTATATGAATAATAATTATCAGATAGTGTATATATGAGTATAGCACTTTATTTTAATGTATTTATGTTGTGTTTGGTGCACTTTTTTTTAACCCTTACACTTTACGCTAGGTGCATTCAAACAAATGCGTTTCCAATTTAGGCTGGAATGTCCCTTTAAGTAATCTGCATGGATGCATTTATGTTCTGAATAGAAGCATTTTTGTAATATACATGCATTAGCAAAAATGATTCTAATAAAAGCAGTAGCTGTGTATTTAAGTATGCACCATGCACCAGCACTTTAAACACAGCATTGTTTAAAGAACCTAAGGTGCTTGTACAATAGGGTAATGACTCAATTTGTTAATTGCTGATATGATACAAGCCCCACTGGTGCACTACGCAGCAGTAGTATTTAAAATGCTGGTGCACTGAGAATATCTAGCTATGTTTCACATGCACGTGCAGAGAAAAAACACAATTTATGCTTACCTGATAAATTTATTTCTCTTGTGGTGTATCCAGTCCACGGATCATCCATTACTTGTGGGATATTCTCATTCCCAACAGGAAGTTGCAAGAGGACACCCACAGCAGAGCTGTAATATAGCTCCTCCCCTAACTGTCATAGCCAGTCATTCGACCGAAAACAAGCCGAGAAAGGAGGAACCATAGGGTGTAGTGGTTACTGTAGTTTAAATTTAAAAATTACCTGCCTTAAAATGACAGGGCGGGCCGTGGACTGGATACACCATAAAAGAGAAATAAATTTATCAGGTAAGCATAAATTGTGTTTTCTCTTGAAGGTGTATCCAGTCCACGGATCATCCATTACTTGTGGGATACCAATACCAAAGCTAAAGTACACGGATGAAGGGAGGGACAAGGCAGGAACTTAAATGGAAGGAACCACTGCCTGTAAAACCTTTCTCCCAAATATAGCCTCCGAAGAAGCAAAAGTATCAAATTTGTAAAATTTTGAAAAAGTATGAAGCGAAGACCAAGTCGCCGCCTTGCAAATCTGTTCAACAGAAACCTCATTTTTAAAGGCCCAAGTGGAAGCCATAGCTCTAGTGGAATGAGCTGTAATCCTTTCAGGAGGCTGCTTACCTGATAAATTTATTTCTCTTGTGGTGTATCCAGTCCACGGATCATCCATTACTTGTGGGATATTCTCATTCCCAACAGGAAGTTGCAAGAGGACACCCACAGCAGAGCTGTAATATAGCTCCTCCCCTAACTGTCATAGCCAGTCATTCGACCGAAAACAAGCCGAGAAAGGAGGAACCATAGGGTGTAGTGGTTACTGTAGTTTAAATTTAAAAATTACCTGCCTTAAAATGACAGGGCGGGCCGTGGACTGGATACACCATAAAAGAGAAATAAATTTATCAGGTAAGCATAAATTGTGTTTTCTCTTGTAAGGTGTATCCAGTCCACGGATCATCCATTACTTGTGGGATACCAATACCAAAGCTAAAGTACACGGATGAAGGGAGGGACAAGGCAGGAACTTAAATGGAAGGAACCACTGCCTGTAAAACCTTTCTCCCAAATATAGCCTCCGAAGAAGCAAAAGTATCAAATTTGTAAAATTTTGAAAAAGTATGAAGCGAAGACCAAGTCGCCGCCTTGCAAATCTGTTCAACAGAAGCCTCATTTTTAAAGGCCCAAGTGGAAGCCATAGCTCTAGTGGAATGAGCTGTAATCCTTTCAGGAGGCTGCTGTCCAGCAGTCTCATAGGCTAAGCGGATTAAGCTTCTTAGCCAAAAAGAAAAAGAGGTTGCCAAAGCCTTTTGACCTCTCCTCTGTCCAGAGTAGACAACAAACAAAGCAGATGTTTGACGAAAATCTTTAGTAGCTTGTAAGTAAAACTTTAAAGCACAGACCACGTCCAGATTGTGTAACACAAGGATGGAACCAAAATCTCTTGATTGATATTCTTGGTAGATACCACCTTAGGTAAGAACCCAGGTTTGGTAAGCAGGACTACCTTATCCGTATGAAAAATCAGATAAGGAGAATCACATTGTAAGGCAGATAGCTCAGAGTCTCTACGAGCCGAGGAAATAGCTACCAAAAAAAAAAAAAAGTTTGATATCTATGGAATGAAGAGGTTCAAACGGAACTCCTTGAAGAACCTTAAGAACCAAGTTTAAGCTCCATGGTGGAGCAACAGGTTTAAACACAGGCTTGATTCAAACTAAAGCCTGACAAAATGCCTGAACGTCTGGAACATCTGCCAGACGCTAGTGCAAAAGAATAGAAAGAGCAAAAATCTGTCCCTTTAAGAAACTAGCTGACAATCCTTTTTCCAAACCTTCTTGGAGAAAAAATAAAATCCTAGGAATCCTGACCTTACTCCATGAGTAACCCTTGGATTCACACCAATAAAGATATCTACGCCATACCTTATGGTAAATTTTCCTGGTGACAGGCTTTCTTGCCTGTATTAAGGTATCAATAACTGACTCGGAGAAGCCACGCTTTGATAAAATCAAGCATTCAATCTCCAGGCAGTCAGCCTCAGAGAAATTAGATTTGGATGGTTGAAAGGAATCTGAAGTAGAAGGTCCTGTCTCAGAGGCAGAGACCATGGTGGAAAGGATGACATGTCCACTAGATCTGCATACCAGGTCCTGCGTGGCCACGCAGGTGCTATCAGAATCACCAATGCTCTCTCCTGCTTGATCTTGGCAATCAGTCGAGGGAGCAGAGGAAACGGTGGAAACACATAAGCCAGGTTGAAAGACCAGGGCGCTGCTAGAGTATCTATCAGTGTCGCCTTGGGATCCCTGGACCTGGATCCGTAACACAGAAGCTTGGCGTTCTGGCGAGACGCCATGAGATCCAGTTCTGGTTTGCCCCAACGGAGAATCAGTTGTGCAAATACCTCCGGATGGAGTTCCCACTCTCCCGGATGAAAAGTCTGACGACTTAGAAAATCCGCCTCCCAGTGCTCTACACCTGGGATATGGATAGCTGATAGGTGGCAAGAGTGAATCTCTGCCCAGTGAATTATTTTTGAAACTTCTAACATCTCTAGGGAACTTCTTGTTCCCCCTCGATGGTTGATGTAAGCTACAGTCGTGATGTTGACCGACTGAAATCTGATGTACCTCAGAGTTGCTGAGGCCAAACCTGAAGAGCCTTGAATATCGCTCTTAGTTCCAGAATATTTATTGGAAGGAGAGACTCCTCCTGAGTCCACGATCCCTGAGCCTTCAGGGAGTTCCAGACTGCACCCCAACCTAGAAGGCTGGCATTTGTTGTTACAATAGTCCAATCTGGCCTGCGAAGGTCATACCTTTGGACAGATGGACCCGAGATAGCCACCAGGGAAGAGGATCCCTGGTCTCTTGGTCCAGATTCAGTTGAGGGGCCAAATCTGTGTAATCCCCGCTCCACTGACTGAGCCTGCATAGTTGCAGCGGTCTGAGATGTAAGCGTGCAAACGGCACTATGTCCATTGCCGCTACCATTAAGCCGATTACTTCCATACACTGAGCCACCAAAGGGCGCGGAATGGAATGAAGAACCCGACAGGAATTTAGAAGCTTTGATAACCTGGACTCCGTCAAGGTAAATTTTCATTTCTACAGAATCTATCAGAGTCCCTAGAAAGGAAACTCTTGTGAGTGGGGATAGAGAACACTTTTCCTTGTTCACTTTCCACCCATGCGACCTTAGAAATGCCAGTACTACGTCCGTATGAGACTTGGCAATTTGGAAGTTTGACGCCTGTATCAGGATGTCATCTAAATAAGGGGCTACTGCTATGCCCCGCGGCCTTAGGACTGCCAAAAGCGACCCTAGAACCTTTGTAAAGATTCTTGGGGCTGTAGCTAATCCAAAGGGAAGAGCTACAACTGGTAATGCCTGTCTTGAAAGGCAAACCTGAGAAACAGATGATGATCTTTGTGTATCGGAATGTGAAGATAAGCATCCTTTAGATCCACTGTAGTCATATATTGACCCTCCTGGATCAGTGGTAGGATGGTACGAATAGTTTCCATCTTGAACGACGGAACTTTGAGGAATTTGTTTAAGATCTTTAGATCCAAAATCGGTCTGAAGGTTCCCTCTTTTTTGGGAACCACAAACAGATTTGAGTAAAAACCCTGTTCCTGTTCCTCCTTTGGAACTGGATGGATCACTCCCATAACTAGGAGGTCTCGTACACAGTGTAAGAATGCCTCACTCTTTATCTGGTTTGCAGATAATTGTGAAAGGTGAAATCTCCCTTTTGGGGGGGAAGCTTTGAAGTCCAGAAGATATCCCTGGGATATAATTTCCAACGCCCAGGGATCCTGAACATCTCTTGCCCATGCCTGGGCGAAGAGTGAAAGTCTGCCCCCTACTAGATCCGTTACCGGATAGGGGGTCATTCCTTCATGCTGTCTTAGAGGCAGCAGCAGGCTTTTTGACCTGCTTACCTTTTTTCCAGGTCTGGTTTGGTCTCCAGACCGTCTTGGATTGAGCAAAAGTTCCCTCTTGTTTATTATTAGAGGAAGTTGATGCCGCACCTGCCTTGAAGTTTCGAAAGGCACGAAAATTAGACTGTTTGGCCCTAGATTTGGACCTGTCCGGAGGAAGGGCACAACTTTTCCTCCCGTGATATCAGCAATAATCTCCTTCAAACCAGGCCCGAATAGGGTCTGCCCCTTGAAGGGAATGTTAAGTAGCTTAGATTTTAAAGTCACGTCAGCTGACCATGATTTAAGCCATAGCGCTCTGCGCGCCTGTATAGCAAAACCAGAATTCTTAGCCGTTAGTTTATTCAAATGAACAATGGCATCAGAAATAAAATAATTGGCTAGCTTAAGTGCTCTAAGTTTGCCAAGTATGTCATCCAATGGAGTCTCTACCTGTAAAGCCTCTTCCAGAGACTCAAACCAGTACGCCACAGCAGCAGTGACAGGGGCAATGCATGCAATGGGCTGTAGGATAAAACCTTGTTGAATAAATATTTTCTTAAGGTAACCTTCTAATTTTTTATCCATTGGCTCTAAAAAAGCACAACTGTCCTCGACAGGGATAGTAGTACGCTTTGCTAGAGTAGAAACTGCTCCCTCTACCTTAGGGACTGTCTGCCATAAGTCCCGTGTGGTGGCGTCTATTGGAAAACATTTTTCTAAAAATAGGAGGGGAAGATAACGGCACACCTGGTCTATCCCATTTCTTATTAATAATTTCTGTAAACCTTTTAGGTATTGGAAAAACATCAGTACACACCGGCACTGAAAAGCATTTATCCAGTCTACAAAATTTCTCTGGCACTGCAATGGTATCACAGTCATTCAGAGCAGCTAAAACCTCCCTAAGTAACACGCGGAGGTGTTCAAGCTTAAATTTAAATGTAGAAATATTAGAATCAGGTATCTTTCCTGAGTCATTAACATCACCCACTGACTGAAGCTCTCCTTCCTCAGCTTCTGCATATTGTGAGGCAGTATCAGACATGGTTCTTAAAGCGTCAGTATGCTCTGCATTTTGTCTCACCCCAGAGCTATCTCGCTAACCTCTAAGTTCAGGTAGTCTGGCTAATACCGCTGACAGTGTATTATCCATGACTGCCGCCATGTCTTGTAAAGTAAACGCTATGGGCGCCCTAGATGTACTTGGCGCCATTTGAGCACGAGTCCCTTGGGCGGGAGTCTAAGGGTCGGACACGTGGGGAGAGTTAGTCGGCATAACTTTCCCCTCGTCAGATTTCTCTGGTGATAATTTTTTTAAAAACAGAATATGATCTTTATTGCATAAAATGAAATCAGTACATTTGGTACACATTCTAAGAGGGGGTTCCACCATGGCTTTTAAACATAATGAACAAGGAGTTTCTTCTATGTCAGACATGTTTATACAGACTAGCAATGAGACTAGCAAGCTTGGAAAACACTTTAAATCAAGTTAACAAGCAAATATAAAAAACGGTACTGTGCCTTTAAGAGAAACAAATTTTGGCAAAATTTGAAAAACAGTGAAAAAATGCAGTAAATCAAACGACATTTTTACAGTGTATGTAATAGGCTAGCAGAGCATTGCATCCACTTGCAAATGGATGATTAACCCCTTAGTTCAAAAAACGGATCAAAAAAACGAAATAGACGTTTTTTTTTTTTGTTTTTTTTTTTTTTTTAACAGTCACAACCAACTCCTACCTTCCCCAATAAACGACTATGGAAAGCCTTTGAGCCCTTTAGAGATGTCCTATAGCATACAGGGGACTCCTGAGGGAAGCTGGATGTCACAGTTTGTAATTTTAACTGCACCAACGGTAACTTTTATACTATAACAGTGGAAAGCCTCAGTAAAACTGTTTCTAGTCAAAATTTAAGCCAGCCATGTGGAAAAAACTAGGCCCCAATAAAGTTTTATCACCAATGCATATATAAAAACGATTAAACATGCCAGCAAACGTTTATATTGCAATATCATAAGGGTATTACCCCTGGGAGTAAGCATGATACCAGTCGTTTTTAAATTACTGTATTCAGGCTTAACTTACATTAATCCGGTATCAGCAGCATTTTCTAGTGTTTTCCATCTCTAGAAAAAATTATAACTGCACATACCTGATAGCAGAATAAACTGCACGCCATTCTCTCGCTGAAGTTACCTCATCTGTGTAATCCCCTCAGACATATGTGAGAATAGCAATGGATCTTAGTTACAACCTGCTAAGATCATAGAAACCTCAGGCAGATTCTTCTTCTATTTACTGCCTGAGATAAAATAGCACAACTCTGGTACTATTTAAAAATAACAAACTTTTGATTGAAGAAAATAAACTAACTATATTTAACCACTCTCTCCTACAACATCCTAGCTTGTTGAGAGTTGCAAGAGAATGACTGGCTATGACAGTTAGGGGAGGAGCTATATTACAGCTCTGCTGTGGGTGTCCTCTTGCAACTTCCTGTTGGGAATGAGAATATCCCACAAGTAATGGATGATCCGTGGACTGGATACACCTTACAAGAGAAATGTTAACACTAAAACAATGATAACTTTTACTTGAAGCATTTTTGACAATACATTTATATTGCAATATGTTTCTATTCAAAGATGTAATACATCAATGTGCAATTTTGACCGGAATATCCCTTTAATGGACACGTAAGTTAGCGTGGACACAATATTGGTTATCTCGACCTGCACTAACGATAGCGAGCCACTTGTAATCTAACCCTAAACTGAAACACTAACCCTTAAACTGAAACACTAACCCTTAAACTGAACACTAAAAATACTGACCATGCGGATACAATTTAAGCTGAATGGCATCCCTACTGCTGTGTGCACAGAGCTCTGCAGGACAAGTGTTTGCAAATATTACATTCTATAATCATTCCTGGTAGAAATTGTTTTTTTTTTCAGGCAGCTAGTTATCTATCTCTAGGGTTTATTTGTGCTCAAAAAAGCACTCCCTGTGACATTCAAAATCAGGTTAAACAGCTGTAAATGTGTATTTTATATTTTAACATGCATAATATAATGTTTGGGAGTTTAATGTTCCTTCCAACCTTGTGTTTTGTAGCTTCCAATGGGAAATTGGATTGATGAGGTGTGAATATTTATCTAACAACTGAGGTCTTGCTGAACTTGACACAGTTCTAGACTTGTGCATATTAATGCAGATACATCCATTTGTCTTTTATTGAATATTAGGAAGTTTAAAGCAGAGGGAAAATTCATAGATGCTTGTGGGGTTGCCAAAGAGTCTGTTTATGAAGGTTAGATTGATCAAGTTTGATATTAGGAGCATAAATTACTGCAAGTTTGTGTAAACAAATTTGTGGTAATTTAAACAGCACGCCACTTTTAATATGGATTATAGAGTAAAAAAATCTTGCGGTCACATTTATGCTCCTCGTGCTAGTGATATAACTCCTCTCGTAATCTTGCCCATATAATTTTCTTTGCACCTTTGAAAAAAATAACCTGACACATTATTCATAATATGTATAACAATATTTTACTTAAAGGGACAGTCTACACCAGAATTTTTAGTGTTTAAAAAGATAGATAATCCCTTTGTTATCTATTCCCCAGTTTTGCATAATACACACAGTTATAATAATATACTTTTTACCTCTGTGATTACCTTGTACCTAAGCATCTGCAGATTGCCCCCTTATTTCAGTTCTTTAATAGACTTGCATTTTAGCCAATCAGTGCTGGCTCCTAGGTAAATCCACGTGCATGAGCACTGTACTATTTATATGACACACATGAACGAATGCCCTCTAGTGGTGAAAACTCTCAAAATGCAATGAGATAAAAGGTGGCCTTAAAGGTCTAAGCAATTAGCTTATGAACCTACCTAGGTTTAGCTTTCAACTAAGAATACCAAGAGAACAAAGCAAAATTGGTGATAAAAGTAGATTGGAAAGTTGTTTAAAATAACATGCCCTATCTGAATCATAAAAGTTTATTTTGGACTAGATTGTCCTTTTAATAATTTAGTATAGTAATATTAATAGCATAGTTATATCCTATAGCACTCAAATTTATCTGAATAATCTATTACACATATCTCAGAAAAACAGTATAAATGTTACTAATATATCCTTTTTGCTTGCTCAGTATTTCTTTGTTCTATATGTATTAATAATATAAAGGGACATAAATATATTGTTGATCACTGTAGCTCTTTTTGGTATTACCGAGGATGTGAATGCATGAATAATGCAGCTATTCTTAGTATTTCTGTTATAACCAACTACATCAATTTAATAATTTAGCATATCCACTTCTATAGAGATGCCTAGCAATACCCTAATAAAATACAACTCAGTTTTCCTCAATTGGGAAGTAAATTCACCCATCACTACTCTTTATAATCCCCTCCACACCCACTTGGTGTCACAAATCCAAATATCAAGTGACTGAGCATTTAATGGAAAATATTACATCACACTGCATCAGATTTAAATTGAATTTAATAACAAGAATGAAACATATCGGCACTAGGTGATAGCACAAAGCTGTGCAAAATATATTGTGAATGTACCACTTAACTGCGCTGAAGGTAAATCAGTAGCACTCCCATGTAAACGCTGGTATAACAAGTTGAAAATAAAAAATGTATCACTCGAGATAAAGACTCAGGCGCGCTAACATCTCGAGGTTGGATATCACGATCGTGCTACTCCCTTGCCCCATAGACTTCTAAGGGGCATGTTTTTTTTGCTTCCGGACTAAACCGAAGGTGCACTAGGCCAATTGTGCTAAAGCCGAATATGCGTTAGGAATATAAATATATACTGTATATTAGCACAAAATGACAAAGGTATCACCAAATACACAATTAATGAGAAAGTTCACTACACATGCAATAATCACATTGTTTTCCCCCCTGCCTGACACAACATAGTAATTTCATGCAATGACTCTTTGCAGAGTAGGTATTTGATGCAGCAGGAGTTCTGAAAATCAGATAAGTAAAATATAGTACTAAATTATGTCTGGCATCTACAAACATACTGCATAATTAGACACTGTAGGTTTTTAAGCTTTTCTTATTGAATGAAATTTCTGTAAACGCTATTTTATTTTATATAGCTGTTAAAGTATTTGTTCTAATTAGTTGTGATATTATTTAGACAGAATTGCTTAAATATATCTTCCTAAATGGGGAGAAGAAAAGATGATCTTCTGAAACTGTTAAACATACTAGAAAGAATTAATGATGCTCACGATCAGGTAAATCTTTGTAAGGCAAGCGAGTCTCCTGCTTCGCAGGGTAGGAATGTAATGCAATAGGAGTTCTTAAAATCAAGCTAGAAGGTATAGTACTAAATTATGTCTATAACCTATACATATATCGTTTTTTTTTCCGTACTAAATTAAATGTCTATTAATTCTATTTTTGTTTTTAATATAATAATATTTTTTCATATATGTATGAAATGATTTATGCAGACGTGACATTGGGGCCAATTTATCAATGTCTCTCTGACATGATACGATGTAGCGTATCATGTCCGACAGACATCGCTGAATGCCGACAGTGTACGCTATCGGCATTTATCATTGCACAAACAGTTCACCAGATAGTAGACCAAAAATGGGCTTTTATGATTCACATAGAGCATGCAAACCTGGGTTATGCTTGCTTATTGGTGGGTAAATGTAAGCCTCCAATAAGCAAGCGCTATCCATGGTGCTGAACCTAAAATGGGATGGCTGCTAAGATTTGCATTCCTACTTTTAAAATAAAGATAGCAAGAGAACGAAGAAAAATTGATAATAGGAGTCATTAAACCGCTGCTTCATAACTGCTGTTTCAGACGAGCCTGAAAGCTCACGCGGAAACAGGGGTATCAAGCTCTATTCGGAGCTTGATAATTCGGCCCCAATGTCTAAATGGGGAGAAAAATATTATTAATTTTTTCAAACAATTTTTTTTTAATTGCCAGTTATAAACGGTTTTCTACTTTACACCCATATATCCACTGCAGGATGTTATGCTTAAGAACACTGAAATATTTATACTTAAAGGGACACTAAACCCAATTTTTTTCTTTTATGATTCAGATAGAGCATGCAATTTTAAGCAACTTTCTTATTTACTCCTATTATCAATTTTTCTTCGTTCTCTTGCTATCTTTATTTAAAAAGCAGGAATGTGATGCATAGGAGCCGGCCCATTTTTGGTTGAGAAACTGGGTTATACTTGCTTATTGCTGGGTAAATGTAAGACTCCAATAAGCAAGCGCTATCCATGGTGCTGGACCTAAAATGGGCTGGCTACTAAGATTTGCATTCCTGCTTTTAAAATAAAGATAGCAAGAGAACGAAGAAAAATTGATAATAGGAGTAAATTAAAAAGTTGCTTAAAATTTCATGCTCTATCTGAATAAAGAAAGAAAACATTTGGGTTCAGTGTCCCTTTAAACTTACCTAGAAAGGAAAATAGTAAGGTTCATATTACAAGTGAAGTGCAATGCTATCGTGGGACATGACAGTAGTATCGCTGGATCGTGATAAAATGAGCGCTCAAATTGATATTACAAGTCCATGGTAAATTTAGTGCATCCTGAGACCTGAAGTAATGTGTGAAACAGATAAAAATAAATTGTTACACTTAGATATATACATTTTTGATGTTATATGATTTATATTGAAATAAAAAAATGTTTTAAAGGTGTTAAAATGGGATATGGTATTTGGCAAGGTGTTTGACTGGAAAGGGCTCAAAAGTGTATAGAAAACACTGGGCACTGGGTCTATTCTAGGCTTTACCTCTATTGTGCGTGAAACAACACCCATGTACCCTGCTGTTCTGTATTGCTTGTTAAATAGGGGAATAAGTCCCTCTCATTAGGCGCATCACTGACAATCTGGGAAGAGCAATGGCTCTTTGTGGAGGAGCTTCCAAAATTTTTTTACTTGAGTGAGCATGGGCTTTTATGGAGCTTGAGCTTGCATCTTTGCCCCCACATCACTAACTTGATAGAAGGGAGCTTAAGTTTTAAAACAAGTGGTTGCATGTCCCTCTATGATGCAGCCAGACACCAAACATTATCAATCACATATAGTGCTAGGCACTTGGGAGACGTTGCTGAGGGGAATGATGGCCAATAGTGCCCTCTCTCCTCATACTAGCTGGAAGGACAATTAAATTAACTTCTCAGTACAATTCAGATGAGCACCATATAACCTCCTGCAACACTGAACGCATGGTATTCATTTATGAATATAAATAATATAATACATACTGTATATGTATGTGTGTGTATATGTGTGTATATGTCTGTGTGATGTGGGTGTTTGTGTGTATATATATATATATATATATATATATATAGTATCTCACAAAAGTGAGTACAGCCCTCACATTTTTGTAAATATTTTATTATATCTTTTTATTTGACAACACTAAATAAATGACACTGTGTTACAATGTAAAGTAATGAGTGTATAGCCTGTATAACAGTGTAAATTTGCTGTCCCCTCAAAATAAACTCAACACACACAGCCATTAATGTCTAAACTGTTGGCAACAAAAGTGAGTACACCCTTAAGTGGAAATGGACAAATTGGGCCCAATTAGCCATTTTCCTCCCCAGTGTTATGTGACTCGTTAGTGTTACAAGGTCTCAGGTGTAAATGGGGAGCAGGTGTGTTAATTTTGGTGTTATCGCTCTCACACTCTCTCATACTGGTCACTGGAAGTTCAATATGGCACCTCATGGTAAATAACTCTCTGAGGATCTAAAAAAAAGAATTGTTGCTCTACATAAAGATGGCCTAGGCTATAAGAAGATTGCCAAGACCCTGAAACTAAGCTGCAGCACGGTGAGCAAGACCATACAGCGGTTTCACAGGACAGGTTCCACTCAGAACAGGCCTCGCCATGGTCGATCAAAGAGGTTGAGTGCAAGTGCTCAGCATCATATCCAGAGGTTGTCTTTGGGAAATAGAGGTATGAGTGCTGCCAGCATTGCTGCAGAGGTTAAAGGGGTGGGGGGTCAGCCTGTCAGTGCTCAGACCATACGCCACACACTGCATCAAATTGGTCTGCATGGTTGTCGTCCCAGAAGAAGACGCTTCTAAAGATGATGCACAAGAAAGCCCGCAAACAGTTTGCTGAAGACAAACAGACTAAGGACATGAATTACTGGAACCATGTCCTGTGGTCCGATGAGACCAAGATAAACTAATTTGGTTCAGATGGTGTCAGGCTTGTGTGGCGGCAACCAGGTGAGGAGTACAAAGACAAGTGTGTCTTGCCTA